>NC_092049.1:54780627-54936128 GCF_003086295.3 Arachis hypogaea
GCGGTGCAACAACACCAAACTTAAAAATTTTGCTCGTCCCCGAGCAAAGAAAATCATAATAAGAGGGGAAAGAGAGTGTGTGTGTGTAAAACCCGGTTAAATCGTAATTAATTAAGTAATTAATTGAATATGGAAGAAAATGATTAGAAAATATAGCAATCAGAGTTTGACAATTTAAATATGATATTTAGACTCATTGGATTTTTCTGAGTTGAGAAACATAGTTTTCTACGTAAAAACGCGCATTGAAAATTTGACCGGTAGTACCGGCTGAGATCTATCCGGTAGTGTAGCTGAGAAAATTAATTATGAGTGAGAAAGGTTAAAATGTTAAATATTTGTAGTTGAGATGGTAAACATAATCTTAAAGCTTTTTGCCATAAATTGGGCCAACAGGCTAAACCAAGTGAACCGAGCTCAAGTGGGTCCAAGCCCACGCTATATAAGAATCCATTTCAGCACAACACAACACATTTCCTCTATTTTGAGAGAGAAACACGCTGAAATTGGGAGAGGAAGAAGAGAGAAACCCTAAACCCACTTTTGATATTCAAAGCTCCATAACTGCTGATTCCAATGGATTAATACAATTACCTTTCTACTTTAATTTATGTCTGATTCTATTCTATGATGTATTTTCGTTCTTCATCCGTATTGATCTGGGCTGGAACTAACCTATGACCCTTGATTCTACATGAGTTCTTGCGAGTCCCTGACAGGATAGTATTGAGCTGCAGCTTGAGAGTGCATCACAAATTCCAACACGTATTTGGGCTAATTGGGGTCTGTGACATATAATCTCATTAGTCATGGGTAACTGAGATTTCTGTGGCGCTAAGGCTAGAACCATGGAGCTTCATTCCCTGATCCAGAAGATCCGACCTTGTCTGTGACATTTTTAGTAGAATCAGTAGAGATTGAATTTGTGAGCTTCACGCTTGTCCAGATTGAATGACCACTGACCCTGGCTTTAGTCACTTACAGCCTTGCCATTCAATGAATAATTCGTTGTTGAAGTAAACAGTAAGAAGTGTTAATTCGGAAGAACAAGCATCTCCGAAGCCTTAACTACTCCTCCATCATCATTTCTATTCGAATTCAGTATTGCTTTCTCTATTATTTTCTTTTATGCATTTACATCACCAACCATCTTATCTGTTCACCTGACTAAGATATGCAAGATAACCACAGCTTGGTCAATCCGACAATCCTCATGGGATCGACCCTCACTCACATAAGGTATTACTTGGACGACCCGGTGCACTTGCCGGTTTAATTGTGCGAGTTCTAATTTTTGGAACCACGTTTTTGGCGCCGTTGTCGGGGATTGTTTGAGATTGACAAACTAACGGTTGTCTTGCTGCTTAGATTAGGTACTTTTAAAAATATTTTCTTTTAAAAAATTTTCAAAAATATTTTCATCTTTAGTAATCTCTTTCTTTTGTTTGAGTCTTGTGTCAAGTCTTAAGTTTAGTGTTCCTTTGGTTTTCATTTCTTTTCTCGAGTTTTTTGGAAAATTGTTCTTATTTTTCTTTCTTTGTGTTCAAATTTTCTTGATATTTTTCTTTCTTTGATTTCCAAATTTTTAAGTTTGGTGTCTTTTAGTGTTTTTCTTTTTAAAATTTTCAAAAATTGGTGTCTTAATTTCAAAAAAATATTTTCGGAAATATTTTAAAATTTTAAGTTTGGTGTCTTGTTTAGTAATCTTGTCTTTCTTGTCTATCTTGTCTATCTTTAAATCTGTATGTTATCTTTTTCTTTGATTTCCAAAATTTTGTTATCTTAAAAGTTTAGTATTTTGTTAGTTTTTCTTTCTTTTAATTTTGAATTTTAAAATCTTTAAATTTTTATAATCTTTCTTTGACTTTCTCCTTTTAGTTTCAAAACTTTTTAAATTTTTAAAATATTATCTTATCTTTTTTGTCTTTTTCTTTTCAAATTTAATTTTTCAAATCTTTAATTGATTCTTTCTTTTTAAATTTCAAAAATTTTTCAAAATCGAATCTTTTATTTTATTTTTATATCTTTTTTAGTTAGTTATTTGTTTTATCATATTCTAATTTTAAAAGTTTGGTATCTCTTTGATTTTTCTTTCTCTTTTTTTTTCGAAAATCTCTTCAATTCTCTCTCTCTTCTTTTTCGAAAACCTTCTACCTCTTTCTTTCCCTTCATTTTTTCAAAAATTCTCTATTTCTTTCTCTCTTTTTATTTTCAAAAACTCTTTTAATTAAAAGATACCTTTATTTTTCTTTTCTCTTTATCTATCTCTCTAACAAAAGACCTCTATACTCTGACATAGAGAATCTTTTTTTTTCTTTTGTTGGTTTCTTTCTTCTTGTTTATGCATAGGAGTAGGGACAAAGAACCTCTTTTTAATCGAGATCCTGAATCAGAAAGGACTCTAAGAAGACGTCTGCAACAAGCTCAGAGCAAAGTCGTAAGGAATCTTACAGGAGCTCTAGAACCCAGATAATGGGGGTGACGCAAGAAAGGTCTTAGGATCTTACACTGTACCCAATTCTGATTTTTATGGGTGCAGCATCTCCATTCTTGCCATTGATGCAAACAACTTTGAGTTGAAACCTCAACTGGTCACTCTAGTACAATAGAACTGCCAATTTCATGGACTTCCACAGAAAGATCCAAACAAATTTATATCTGCCTTCCTACAGATATATGACACTGTCAAGACTAATGGAGCAAATCCAGAAGTTTACAAGCTCATGCCCTTCCCTTTTGCAGTAAGAGACAGAGTAAGGATATGGCTGGATTCTCAGCCTAAAGAGAACCTAGATACATGGGAGAAGGTGGTCAATGGATTCTTGACCAAGTTCATTCCACCTCAGAAGCTGAGCAAGCTCAGAGTGGAGGTACAAACCTTTAGACAGAAAGAGGGAGAATCCCTTTATGAAGGTTGGAAAAGATACAAGAAACTGATCAGGAGATGCCCTCCTGACATGATTTTAGATTAGACCATGCTAGACATATTCTATGATGGCCTATCTGAGGCGTCCAAGATGTCTTTGGACCACTCTGTAGGTGGATCCCTCCACTTCGAGAAGATGCTTGAAGAGGCGCATGAGCTTATTGACATGGTTGCCAACAACCAGCATATGTACACTTCTGAAAGGAACCCTGTGAGCAATGGGGTTACTCAGAAGAGAGGCGTCCTAGAAGTAGGCACCTTAGATACCATCTTAGCTCATAACAAGATGATGTTCCAGCAAATCAACATGATCACTCAACACTTGAGTGGGGTACAAAGCTCAGAAGCTTAGTGTCCAGAGACAGCTTATGAGATAGACGCAGGTGATAATGCTTGGACCACCATGGAGGAGGTGAACTACATGGGAAACCCCTCCAAAATCTCCAACAATAATCCCTGTTCTCAGGGATGGAGGAACCACCCTAACTTAGGGTGGAGAGATCAACAAAAGCCTCAACAAGGCTTCAATACCAATCAGGATGGAATGAACTAGAACAGGTTCGGCAGTAGACCCTATGAACCATCTCAGCAACAATTAGAGATACCCAGGCGGAGCCTCTCTAACTTGGCTGCCATAGTCTTTAACCTCTCTAAGACCACGTATAGTTTCATGGCTAAAACTAGGTCTTCCATTCAGAACTTGGAGATACAAGTTGGTCAGCTGAGCAAGAGGATCCCAAAGATCTCTTCTAATACTCTTCCAAGAAACACATAGATAAATCCAAGGGAAGAGTGCAAGGCCCTCATGGTGGAGGTTGTGACCGAACCTAAAGAGAGCCTGCTATTGAGGAGTTCAGGGAAATCAGAGCTCATGAGGAGACTGATAATGTCACCTTGCATGCCCCTTTGTTGGGAGAGGAACCTAAAGAATAATCTTCCTCTGATGAGGATGAGGAGTCTAAGGAAGATCAAATTGCACGGTTCCTGGCAATCCTCAGAAAGATTGATGAGAGGATATTTTATATGCTTTTTGGTATTATTTTCATATAGTTTTCATTATGTTTTGTTTAAGTTTTATTAAGTTTTCACAGGTTTTAGTGCAAAATTCATATTTTTCGATTCTACATTAAGTTTATGTGTTTTATGGTGATTTCAAGTATTTTCTGGCTGAAATTGAGGAGCTTGAGCAAAAGTCTGATTTAGAGACAGAGAAAGGACTGCAGATGCTGTCAGGATCTGACCTCCGTGAACTCAAAGGAGCTTTTTTGGAGATACAGAAATCCAAATGGTGCAATCTCAACGGCTATGGAAAGTTAATATATAGGGCTTTCCAGAAATATGTAACAGTCCATATATTGCTTTGTAAATAAAGGCCCAAAACTGGCATTCAACACCAGCCACCAGCTCCATTCCTGGCGTCCAACGCCCACAGGGGAGAAGCTGGCATCCAACGCCCAAAAGGGAGTCCCAAGCCAGCGTTCAACGCCTCTAAGGAGTACTAGCTCATGGAGACACCCTTGGCTTAGCCCAAACACTCACCAAGTTTGCCCGGAAAGTGGATTTTCACACTAGAAGACTAGTTTATCTTATTTCTATATTTCTTAGTTAGCAGATTAGCATATATAGGAAGAGATCACCCTTGTTTAAGAACTGTTGATCTTCTTCCTCCCCCATTTTATTTTCAAACACTATTATGTACAATATGAGTCATTAACCTCCTAAGGTTAAGGTTAGGAGCTTTGCTGAGTTTCATGGATTAATAATATTACTGTTCTAGTTCAATATGTCTGATTCTATTCTCTTATGCATTCTCGTTCTTCATCTCATGAATTGAGGGTGACCCGTGACAATCACCCTTGTTCTACATAGGTTCCGTGCGAGTCCTGACCCGGATAGCATTGAATCATAGCTAGAGACTGCATCGTGGATTCCAATAGAGTACTTGGACAACTTTGGATACGTGACGTGAAATCCCGTTAACTGTGGGTAAGTGAGGTCTCTATGGCACTAAGGCTAGAGTCTGAGAAGTAGCGTTCCCTGATCCGGAAGGTCTACCTTGTCTGTGGCACCTTGAGTAGGATCATGAAGGCGAGTAGGTTGCTTAGGGCTTCATCTTCTCCTATAGTGAGAAACCTAGAGGTGTCTTGATGAGAGGACATGAGTCACTTTCAACATGGTGGATTGCTGCAGTGGAGGAGGTTAACTTGATGAGAGGACATGAGTTAATCACTTACGGATGCCATTGAAGGAATCAGAAAGTTATTGAAGTAGACAGTAAGAAAAGTTTATCCGGAAAGACAAAGCATCTCCGAAACCTCAATCGGTCTCATACCATTGATTTCACACCTATCCAGTAACGTTTATTTATTTATCTATTTTATATGTTTTTCATGACAAACTATAATTTCTATCCGCCTAACTAAGATCTGCAAGGTAACCACTGCTTGCTTAAACCAAGAATCTCCGTGGGATTGACCCTCACTCACCTGAGGTATTACTTGGACGACCTAATATACTTGACAAACTACCGAATTATCTTGTTTCTTAGATTAGGTACTCTTTACTTTTGTTTTGAGTATTTTTTTTCTTTTCAAAAATTTTTCAAAACCTTCTCTTTTCTTTATTAATCTTTGTCTTTTCTTTGAGTCTTTTGCCAAAAATTTCAAAAATAGTGTCTTTTGTTTTAGTCTAGTGTCTGTTCTTAAGTGTGGTGTCCTTTAAAATTTTTGAATTGTTCTTTCTTGGTATTCAAGTCGTTCTTGTTTCTTTTCTTGTTTTGATCTTAAAATTTTTAAGTTTGGTGTCTTTTGGTGTTTGTCTTCTTAATTTTCGAAAATTTTGTGTCTTTTGATCTAAAAAATTTAAGTTTGGTGTCTTTTGGTTGTTTTTCTCTTTCTTCATTAATTTAAAAAAAAATCAAAAAAATTTTCGAAAATTTCAACAAAATTTCAAATCATTATCTTGTCTTAATTTCAAATTTCAAATTTCAAATCTTATCTTTTTTTAATTCTTTTCAAATCTTTTCTTTTAATTTGATTCTTTCGTATCTTATGTTTCTTTTAAATTTTAAAATTCAAAACTTTTTCAAATCTTTATCTTATCTTTTTATCTTGCTTTTAAATTTTAAATCATTATCTTATCTTATCTTAGTTTTAAATTTTCAAATGAAGTCTTTTCAAAAATCAAATCCTTTTCAAATCTCTATCTTATCTTGTTTCAATTTCAAAATTCAAAATCAAATCTTTTTAAAAATCTTTTCAATTTTATCTTATCTCTTTTAATTTTTAAAGTAAAATCTTTTTCAAATTTCCTATCTTATCTTATTTTCAAATCTTTCTTAATTAGTTTCTTGTTTTCTCTTTCTTCTTTTTCAAAATTTCCTAACTAATTCCTCTCTCTTCTATTTTCGAAAACTTCTCATCTCTTTCTCTCTCTTCTTTTTTGAAAATCATCCTTTAATTTTCAAATCTTTTTAGTTAATTAGATTTTAATTTCCTATTTAATATTAAATAAAATAAAAAGAAAATATTTTAATTCTAGTTTCTTTTTTTACTTTTTAATTTTTGAATTCTTTACCCCCTCTATTCAAATTCTTCATCTCATTCCTCTATCTTCATTCTTCTTTCTTTTTCACATCTCACAGGGAGTTCTCTATCCTTTGGAATATAGCCCCCATTCTTCTTCTTTCTTGTTTATAAGCAAGAACAGAGATAAAGAACCTCTCTTCGATCCTGATCCTAAACCTGAGAAGACCCTAAGGAAATGTTTACAACAAGCTAAAGCACAACACTCCGAAGGAAACCTCACAGAACTTTTTGAACAAGAAACTGAAAATACAAACATGGCATCCGAACAGAACAATGTAGGAGACACAAGAAAGGTTCTTGGTGACTTCATTGCACCAACTTCTAACCCCTATGGAAGAAGTATATCCATACCTGCCATTGGAGCAAATAACTTTGAGCTTAAGCCTCAGTTAGTCTCTCTAATGCAACAGAATTGCAAGTTCCATGGACTTTCACTGGAAGACCCACATCAGTTCCTATCTAAATTCTTGCAAATCTGTGATACTGTTAAGACCAATGGAGTAGATCCTAAGGTCTACACACTTATGCTTTTCCCCTTTGCTGTTAGAGACAAAGCTAGGATATAGTTAGATTCTCAACCGAAGAAAAGCCTAGACTCTTGGGAAAATTTGGTCAATATTTTCTTGGCCAAGTTCTTTCCACCTTAGAAAATGAGCAAGCTCAGGGTGGAAGTTCAAACTTTCAGACAAAAAAAGGTGAATCCCTCTATGAAGCTTGGAAAAGATACAAGCAACTGATCAGGAAGTGTCCTCCTGACATGTTCTCAGAATGTTCTATCCTAGGAATCTTCTATGATGGTCTATTTGAGATGTCCAAAATGTCATTGGACCATTCTGCTGGTGGATCACTCCACTTGAAGAAAATGCCTGAAGAGGCATAGGAACGCATTGAAATGGTTGCAAACAACCAATTCATGTACACTTCTGAGAGAAACCCTGTGAACAATGGGGTAGTTCAGAAGAAAGGAGTCCTGAAAGTTGACACTTTGAATGCCATATTAGCTTAGAACAAGATCTTGACCCAATAGATCAATATGATCTCTCAACACTTAGTTGGAGTGCAAGCTACAGCTGGCAGCACTCAAGACAACTCCTATGATTGATATGCCTATGATCCAGATCAACCCATGATGGAAGATGTGAATTACATGGGAGAACCCTATGGAAACACCTACTACTCCTCATGGAGAAATCACCCTAACGTTTCTTGGAAGGATAAACAGAAGCCTCAGCAAGGCTTCAATAATAATCAAGGTGGAAGAACCCAGAATTGGTTCAACAATAGACCACCATTCCCATCTTCTCAGCAACAGATGGAAACTTCTAAGCAGAGTCTTTCTGACTTAGCAACCATAGTCACTGAACTCTCTAAGACCACTAACAGTTTCATAATAGAAACTAGATCCTCCATCAACAATCTGGAGGTACAAGTTAGTCAATTGAGCAAGAGAATCCCTGAGACCCCTCCTAACACTCTTCCTAGTAACACTGAGGTTAACCCAAGAGAAGAGTGCAAGGCCATCACTGTAGAAGTAGAGGCTGAATTTAAAGGGGATAATCTGGCATTGAACGCCAGTAAGGAAGTTCTTACTGGGTGTTCAACGCCCAAGGGTGAGCCATCTTTGGCGTTGATCGCTAGTAAGGAGGTCCTTACTAGGTGTTCAATGCCCAACAAGCCACCATCACTGGCATTGAACGCCAGTAAGGAGGTCCTTACTGGGCATTCAATGCCCAAAAAGCCACCATTACTGCCATTTGACGCCATTAAAGAGGTCCTTACTGGGCATTCAATGCCCAAGGCAGCACAAAAGCTGGCGTTGAATGCCAGTGAAGGTATTCAAGCTGGGTGTTCAACTCCTAAAGAAACACAAGTCCTAGCATTGAATGCCACAATAGGAGTAGTTGGGTGCCCTAAGCCCATTGTGAACTCTCTTATTGAAGGACTGATGGAACCAAAGGTTCATGAGGAGCCCATTGAATTTCCCATGAATGCTTGGTTAAAAATTTTAGAACCTGAAGAGTATTCATCCTCTGATGAGGAAGAAGAAACCAGGGAAGTGTAAGTTGCTCGGTACCTGGGAGTCTTCACGAAGCTGAATGCCAAGATGTTTGGCATAGGGCCATTGGAGGAAGAACCTCCAGTGCTTACCAAGGAACTCAATACCTTGGTTCAACAGAAACTACCTCAGAAGCTGCTGGATCCCAAACGCTTCTTAATTCCTTGCACCATAGGCACCATTACCTTTGAGAAGGCTCTGTGTCCTAGGATCAAGCATAAACCTCATGCCACTCTCTGTAATGAAGAAGTTCAGAATCTTTGAAGTACAAGCTGCAAGAATCTCATTAGAGATGACAGACAAGTCAATGAAAAAGGCTTATGGTCTAGTCGAGGATGTCTTAGTAAAGGTTGAGAACCTTTACATCCATGCATATTTCATAATCTTGGATACTGGGGAGGAGGAGGATGAATCCATCATCCTCGGAAGACCCTTCTTAGCAACTGCCAATGCCATCATTGATGTGGAAAAGGGAGAGATGATTCTACAGTTATGGGATGACCACATCTTGTACAAGATGCCTAACCCTAACTCTCCCTCTGACAAAAGAGAGACAGTTGTGCAACACATAATGTTCCAACCCTCTCTCTTAGTGCAAATTTATACAGAGCCCCCAGACACCAATTTTAAGTTTGGTGTTGGGCAGCCATTATCAAGCACTGAGAACAAAGGTACTAAGAAGAAAGTTCCTAAAGGCTAGAGGGACAAGAAAGTCCCCAATGAAGGCCTCTAACCTGGCATGAGAGTTGTCTTCACAGACAACACAGTCATCCCACACACAGTGAACAGGATCCTGTCTCTGGAACATGTGGAGCTTATTTATGAGAGCACAGACAAGAAGTTCACTGTAAGGGACAAAATTTTGAGCACCTATCCATGTGCATAAGGAGCTAACCGTCTAGCTAGGGACGTTAAAGAAGCGCTCGTTGGGAGGCAACTGATAAGCGGATAGTTTATACGATTTTTGACATCATTTTCATATAGTTTTTATTAAGTTTTTATAAGTTTTAGTGTTAATTTCACATTTTTGGACTTTACTTCGAGTTTTTTTATTTTTGAATAATTTCAGGTATTTTCTGGCTGAAATTGAGGAACTGGAGAAAAAGTCTGATTTAAAGACAGAGAAAGCACTGCAGATGCTGTCCAGATCTGACCTACTTGCACTTGGAAGAGCTTTGCTGGAGCTATAGGAGTCCAAATGGACCGTTCTCAACAGCTATAGAAAGCTGACTTCTAGAGCTTTCCATCAATGGTAATAGTCCATACTTTGCTTTAGATTAGTAGGCCCAAAATTGGCATCCAACGCCAGCCTCCTGTCCCCTTCCAGGTGTCAAGCGCCCAAAGAGTAGAGACCAGCGCCCAAACACTCACCAAGTGTCCCCAGAAGTGGATTCTTACACTAAAAAGACCGTTTTACCCTTACTAGTCATTTGTTTAGTATTTAAGGGATTAGATTTATGTTATTCGAACCTTTAATCAGCTTTTTATGAAATTTACACGTTTTACATTGTATTTCCTTTTAGTATGAGTTTCTAAGCCTCCTAGGTTGAGGGAAGGAGCCCTGCCGAGTCCTGTGAATTAATAAAAGTATTACTGTTTCTTCTTCGATCCGTATTTGATTTAATTCTAAGTTGTATACTCGTTCTTCAACATAGTGAATAGGATGATCAGTGACAATCATCTCTGTTCATCATACTTAGGTTCATGTGAATATGTGGCTGGAAAGCATGAACCGCCAGCTTGATTATACATCTCTTAGACGGCTAATCCATGACTTCGTTGGGGATTTCTCGAGACACCAGTTCAGCCGATTTCCGGGGAAATTAGGGTCTCTGTGGTAGAGGCTAGATTCCAAAGAAGCATCATTCTTTGATCTGGAAGATTCGACCTTGTCTGTGGCATTTTGAGTAGGATCGCCAAGAGAATGAACTGCTAGAGCTTCACCCTCCGTCAAGTTGGATGACCACGGGCAATAGCATTTGATCTGAAGCAGAAGAGATTAATAACCACGGGCAATGGTATTAATCACATACAGCCTGCCATAGAAGAGATCACTCACAAGCAAAGGAGACAGTAATACCAGAGTTAATTCAGAAAGACAAAGCGACTCCAATCCTCAACTATATTCCTATTATTGATTTCCCTTAAATCAATCCAACTGACTTCATTCCAATTTACAAATACAAATTATGAATAGTTTTCCCTTTTCATAAAACACAACCTTTTGATTCGCTTGAGTAAGACCTGCAAGATAACCATAGCTTGCTTCAAACCACAATCTTCGTGGGATCGACCCTGACTCGCTCAGATATTACTTGGACGACCCAGTGCACTTGCTGGTATAGCTGTACCTCTGTGGGGATTCGTGCACCAAGTTTTTGGCACCGTTGCAGGGGATTGTTCTAGTTTGGACAAACTGACGGATTGTCTTGCTCCCTAGATCAGATAATTTTTATTTTATTTAAGTCTTTTATTTTTATTTTCTTCCTCTCTTCTTTTAAAAATTTTAAAAACTTTTTCAAAAATATTTTTCTTTTCTTTGTTTAATCTTTGTTCTTGGTTTGAGTCTTACCTGTTCTTGTTTTTCAATTCCAAAAATTTTAAAACTTTTTTCCAAAAACCTTTTCAAAAAGTTTAGTTTCAAGAATCCTTAGCTTTTTGTTTGAGTCTTTTGTTTATGTTGTTGGTTAAATTTTCGAAAATCTTTGAGTCTTTTTGTTTGAGTCTTGTTTTAATCTTTAAGTTTGGTGTCTTCTTTTTTTTTCTTTATATTTTTCAAAAATTTGTGTTTAGTTTTCTAAAAATTTTAAGTTTGGTGTTCTTTGTGTGTTCTTGTGTTCTTTAAATTTCTTGAGTCTTGTTCTTTGTGTTCTTGTTAGTTTTCAAAGTGTTCTTGTGTTTTCTTTTTGGTTTTGATATTAAAATTTTTATGTTTAGTGTTCCTTTGTGTTTTCCCTCAAAATTTTCGAAAATAAGGAGCATTAGATCTAAAAATTTTAAGTTTTGTGTCCTTTACTTGTTTTTCTCTTTCTTCATTAAATTCAAAAATAAAAAAATATCTTTCTATTTTTATTTAACTTAATTTTTGAAAATTAACATTAAAAATTCATATTTCAATTTTAAATTTTTATGTTGTCTTAGTCTTCAAGTTTTCAAAAATCAAATCTTTTCAAAATTAAAAATCTTATCTTTTTCAAATTTTATCTTATCTTTTTCAATTTTCTAATTTAAGAATTCAAATTTCAAATTTTAAAATTTAATCTTTTTCAAAATAGAATTTCAAAATCTTTTTCAAATTTTATCTTATCTTTTTCAAATCTTTTTCGAATCTTTTTTGTTTCTTTTCTTATATTTTCTAATTTCAATTTTTAAAAATCAAATCTTTCTCAAATCTTTTTAATTTTTCATCTTGTCTTTTCTTATCTTTTTAATTTCAAATTCTAATTTCAATTCTTATCTTATCTCTTATCTTATTTTAAAATTCAAATCTTTCTTAATTAATTACTTCTCTTCTCTCTCTTCTTTTTCAAAACTTCGTAACTAACTCTTCTCTCTTAATTTTCGAAAATTCTATTCATCTTCTCTCTCTTCTATTTTCAAAAAATCACTAACAAATTTTCAATTCTTTTTAAATTATTAACTAAATTTTTGAAATTAATTAACAAATAAAATAAAAACAAAAATGTTTTAATTGTTAATTATCTTTTCTATTTATACTTCTTCTTCTATTCACTTATATTCATCTTCCATCTTCACTCTTCTATCTTCTTCTTCCTTCTTCACATCTTACTGGGAGTCTTCTATAAACAAATTAGGCATAGAAGCTTCCTTTCTCTCTTTTCTTCTTTTCTTGTTAATGACCAAGAATAGGGATAAAGAACCCCTCTTTGATCTTGATCCTGAACCTTAAAAGACTCTGAAGAAAAGCTTGCAAGATGCTAGAGCACAACACTCCAGAAGAAACCTTTCAGAAAATTTTGAACAAGAAAGGAATGACATGGCTGAACCTGAAGGAGATGCCAGAAAAGTTCTTGGTGACTTCACCATGCCTACTTCTGACTTTAATGGTAGAAGTATCTCTGTACCTGCCATTGGAGCTAACAATCTTGAGCTTAAGACTCAGTTAGTCTCTCTTCTGCAACAGAACTGCAAGTTCCATGGACTTCCAATGGAAAATCCACATAAGTTCTTGACTGAACTCTTGCAGATCTGTGATATTGTTAAGACCAATGGAGTAAATCCTGAAGTCTACAAACTTATGCTCTTTCCTTTTGTTGTAAGAGACAGAGCTAAGTTATGGTTAGATTCTCAACCTAGAGAGAGTCTCAACTCTTGGGAAAAGCTGGTTAATGCTTTTCTAGCTAAATTCTTTCCCCCTCAAAAGATGAGTAAGATTAGAGTGGAAGTTCAAACATTCAGACAAAGAGAAGGTGAATCCCTCTATGAAGCTTGGGAAAGATACAAGCAACTGATCAAGAGATGTCCTCCTGACATGCTCTCAGAATGGTCTATCATAGGCGTGTTTTTGATGGTCTATCTGAGATATCCAAGATATCATTGGATAGTTCTGCAGGTGGATCACTCTACATAAAGAAAACACCTGCAGAAGCTAGAGAACTCGTTGAGATGGTTGCAAACAACCAGTTCAAGTACACTTCTAAAAGAAATCCTGTAAAGCATGGGACCTCTCAGAGGAAAGAAGTTCTTGAAGTTGATACTCTGAATGCCATACTGGCTCAGAACAAGATCTTGACCCAATAGGTCAATATGATCTCCCAGCATCTGACTGGAATGCAAACTGCAGCTGGCAGTAGTCAGGAAGCTTCTTCTGAAACAGAAGCCTATGATCCTGATCAACCCACCATGGAGGAGGTGAATTACATGGGAGAATCCTATAGAAACACCTACAATCCTTTATGGAGGAACCATCCTAACCTCTCATGGAAGGATCAACAGAAACCTCAGCAAGGTTTCAATAACAATCAAGGTGGAAGGAACCAGAATAGGTTCAACAATAGACCACTATTCCCATCTTCTCAAGGGAATATGGAAACCTCTAAACAGAGCCTCTCTGACTTAGTTACTTTGGTTTCCAGCCTCTCTAAGACCACTCATAGTTTTATAAATGAAACAAGGTCCTCCATTAGAAATTTGGAGGTACAGGTTGGTCAATTGAATAAGAGGATCCCTGAGACTCCTTCTGACACTATTCCCAATAACACTGAGGTGAATCCAAGAGAAGAGTGCAAGGCCATAACCATGGAGGTAGAGGCCGAATCTGGAGAGAATGGGCTGGCATTGAACGCCAATGAAGGACATATCACTGGGCGTTCAACGCCCAATTTGGCAGCAAGCCTGGTGCTGAACGCCAATAAGGAGCCCCCCACTGGGCGTTCAACGCCCATCATGGCAGCAGAGATGGCATTGAACGCCAGACAGGGAGCACTGGCTGGGCGTTCAACGTCCAAACATGCAGGCACTCTGGCGCTGAACGCCAGTGAGGAACACCTCATTGGGAATTCAACGCCCAACCAGGTAGGCATTCTGGCACTGAATGCCAGTGAGGAACCCCTCACTGGGCGTTCAGCGCCCACACACCCAGGGAAGCTGGCATTGAACGCCAGCAAGGTCATCCCTGCTGGGCGTTCAACGCCCAAATTGCTAAAGGGACTGGCGTTTAACGCCAGTAAGGGTGCACAGCAAGGGCATTCAATGCCCCATAAGTTAAAAGAGCTGGCGTTAAACGCCAGTGAAAGCATACCTTCTGAGTGCTCAAAACCCACTCAAGAACCCTCTATCCCAAAACCAAAGGAAGCCAAAGCTCACATAAAGACCATAGAGGTTCCTTTGAATGCACTTCTCCAGTGCATGACTTTTGATGAATACTCACCCTTTGATGAGGATGAAAACACTAGGGAAGAGCAAGTTTCTCGGTATCTAGGAGCTCTTATGAAGCTGAATGCCAAATTATTTAGTACAAAGCCTTTGGAGGAAGAACCTCCACTGCTTACCAAAGAACTCCATGCTTTGGTTCAGTAGAGGCTACCTCAAAAACTTCCAGATCCTGGATGCTTTCTGATTCCTTGCATCATAGACACTGTGACCTTTGAGAAGGCTCTGTGTAACTTAGGGTCAAGCATAAATCTCATGCCATTCTCTGTAATAGAGAAGCTGAGCATCCTTGAGGTACAAGCTGTAAACATCACACTAGAGATGGCAGACAAGACAATGAAGAAGCCTTATGGCTTAGTAGAGGATGTCTTGGTGAAGGTTGAAACCACTACATCCCTGCAAACTTCAAAGTCTAGGATATTGGAGAGGGTGAGGATGACTCTGTCATCCTTGGAAGACCTTTCCTAGCTACTACCAATGCTATCATTGATGTGGCTAAGGGAGAACTGACACTGACACTGCAAATAGGGAGGATCACATCTTGTTCAAGATGCCTCATCCTAACTCTCCCTCTAATAAAAGAGAGATAATTGTGCAACACCTAGTGTTCCAACCCTCTCTTTTTATGCAGAGCTTTGCAGAGCCCCCAAACATCAATTCTAAATTTGGTGTTACGCAGCCACCAACAAGCTCTAAGCACAAAGGTACTAAGAAGAAAGTACCTAAAAGTTGGAGGGACAAGAAAGTCCCAACAGAAGGCCTCTCACCTGGCATGGGAGTTGTCTTCACTATGAAGCCAGTCTTACCCCCATACAGTGAGTCGTATCCTGTCTTTAGAGCATGTGGAGCTCATTCATGAGAAGACAGGAAGAAAGTTCACTATAAGGGGTGAATCTCTGAGTCCATACTCACCTCCGTAAGGAGCTAACTATCAAGCTAATGATGTTAACGAAGTACTTGTTGGGAGGCAACCCAACCTTAATTAATTATTTTTGTTTTCTTTTTTTATTTTTCTTTGAATTATAATTTAGGGTCATGATCATATGCAACAGTCAGAACAAAAGCAGAAATGTTAAAGCAGAGAAAACAGAACACTCTGGATGGAGTGTTGTTAAAAGTTGAACGCCAGCCAGGGTATCCCTGCTGGGCGTTCAACGCCCCAAATGGGCAGCATTGCTGGCGTTGAACACCAGCCAGGGAGCATCCCCTAGGTGTTCAAACGCCAGTGCAGAAAAGTAGGGAATTTGGATTCCCTAGCCTCTCAGGACCAGTGAGTCCCACAGCATCTTCACTTACCCCACTTACTTTCACACTTCCCCTTACACACTTCCCTAGAAACCCTAGCCCAATCACCACCATACTACTTCTCCACAACCATCATAACTCCCACCAACCCTCACCCAATTCAAAATCAAATTTCCCACCCAAAATCCCACCCATGACCAAACCTTACCTACCCCCTTTCTATAAATACCCCTCTTCATACCCCTTCATACACACACCTCTCATACACCGCAAAACACCCCACGGCCAAGCCCTCTCTTTCCCTCTATCTTCCTCTATTTTCTTCTTCTTCTACCCCATTCTTCTCTTTTCTTTATTTTTGCTCGAGGACGAGCAAAGTTTTAAGTATAGTGTTGGAAAAGTATAGCTTTTTTCTTTCCATTACCATTCATGGCACCTAAGGTTGGAGAACCCTATAGAAAGAGGAAAGGAAAGGCAGTAGCCACCACCTCTGAATCTTGGGAGATGGAGAGATTCATCACCAAAGCCCACCAATACCGCTTCTATGAAGTAGTGGCCGAGAAGAAAGTGATCCCTGAGGTCCCTTTCAAGCTCAAGAAGAATGAGTATCCAGAAATCC
Organism: Arachis hypogaea; assembly: GCF_003086295.3. Taxonomy (NCBI): domain Eukaryota; kingdom Viridiplantae; phylum Streptophyta; class Magnoliopsida; order Fabales; family Fabaceae; genus Arachis; species Arachis hypogaea. The sequence continues at coordinate 54,796,953 of NC_092049.1, forward strand.
GAAGAGAGATCCGGAAAAGAGGTTGGGAAGTCCTAACCAATCCCATCCAAGAGGTTGGGATCCTAATAGTGCAAGAGTTCTATGCTAATGCCTAGTGTGAACCCAAATCCAAGAAATTGGATCACCATGGTCCGAGGGAGAATCTTAGATTTCAGCCTAGAAAGTGTGAGGTTGGCATTCAACTTGCCTCTAATGCAAGGAGATCCTCATTCTTACACTAGGAGAGTCAACTTTGATAAGAGACTAGATCAAGTGCTCTCAGATATCTATGTGGAAGGAGCACAGTGGAAAAGGGATTCCCAAGGCAAGCCCATTCAACTGAGAAGGCTTGACCTAAAGCCCAAAGAACCATAAGGGAAGAACAAAGGGCTTTGAGGGAAGAGCAACAAAGGCAAAGAGTGACATTGAAGAGATCAAGCATCACATTGGATCTTCAAGGAGGAGTACTAGCCGCCACCATTAAAGGTGGTCATTCTCTTTACACCCCTTTCCTATTATTTTTCTGTTTTTTGTCATGTTGTGTTATCTATTCTCTTGTTCTTGTTGCATGATCATTTTCATTGATGTGTTAAAGATGTAAAATGTTCCATATATCTCTCACCCTTCTTGAAAGAAAATTTTATTTGAAAAGAATTGAGAGATACATGAATTTCAAGTTTAAAATAAGAATAGTTTAATTATGTTGATATGGTGGCATTGCTTTTGTTTTCTGAATGTTTAAATGAACAGTGCATATTTGAAGTTGAAATTTTAGAATGTTGGCTCTTGAAAGAATAAGGAAAAAGGAAAAGTATTATTGGTAATCTAAAAAATCTAAAAATTGATTCTTAAAGCAAGAAAAAGTAGCAAAAAAAAAAAAAAACAGAGAGAAAAAGCATGTTGCAAAAGAAAAAACATATATATGGATGGGAAAAAAAATAACGAAAAAAAATGATATAAAAAGTAGAAAAATCCATTACTGTCCAAAAATGCAGGAAAAGGAGGGTAGATTGAAAAAGCCAATAACCTTTAAACCAAAAGGCAAGGGTAAAAAGACCCAAGGCTTTGAGTATCAATGGTTAGGAGGGCCTACAAGTAATGAAATCCTGGCCTAAGCGACTCAAACAAGCTGTCCCTAACCATGTGCTTGTGGCATGAAGGTGTTAAGTGCAAAGCTTGAGACTGAGCGGTTAAAGTCATGATCCAAAGCAAAAAGAGTGTGCATAAGAACTCTGGACACCTCTATCTGGGGATTCTAGCAAAGCTGAATCACAATCTGAAAGGGTTCACCCAGTTAAAGTGTCTGTGGCATTTATGTATCTGGTGGTAATACTGGAAAACAAAGTGCTTAGGGTCACGCCCAAGACTCTAAAAGCTATGTACAAGAATAAAAAAGAATTGAACTAGGAGAGTCAATAATATCATATGGATTCTAAATTCCTAAAGAGACCAACACTTCTAAGTTTCAATGGATAGTGAGATGCCAAAACTATTCAGAAGTAAAAAGCTACTAAGTCCCGCTCATCTAATTGTAACTGAGCTTCATTTAAAACTCTGAAATTTATTGTATCTTAATTTTTTTTTATCCTACTTTGTCTTTAGTTGCTTGGGGACAAGCAACAGTTTAAGTTTGGTGTTGTGATGAGCGGATATTTTATACGCTTTTTGACATCATTTTCATATAGTTTTTATTAATTTTTCCAGCAATGTATAATAGTCTACACTTTGCTTCAGATTTGACGGCCCAAAACTGGCGTCCAACGCCAGCCTCCTGCCCCCTTCCAGGCGTCCAGCACCTAAAGAGCAGAGACCAGCGTCCAAACGCCCAGAGAGGACCCCCTAGCCAGTGTTTCACGCCCTAGAGACCTCACAGCACGTGGATCTCATCAAAGCTCAGCCCAAACACTCACCAAGTGGGCCCCAGAAGTGGATTGTAGCACTAAAAAGACTGTTTTACCCTTACTAGTCATTTGTTTAGTATTTAAGGGATTAGATTTATGTTATTCGAACCATTAATTAGCTTTTTACAGACTTTACACATTTTCCATTGTATTTCTTTTCAGTATGAGTTTCTAAACCTCCTAGGTTGAGAGGATGAGCCCTGCTGAGTCCTATGAATTAATAAAAGTATTACTGTTTCTTCTTCGATCCGTGTTTGATTTAACTGTAAGATGTATACTCGTTCTTCAACATGGTGAATAAGATGATCAGTGAGAATCAGATTTGTTCATCATACTAGGACCGCGTGCCTGACAAATACCTATGTCTACTTGTGTTCGTGTGAATACATGGCTGGAAAGCACGAACCGCCAGTTTGATTATACATCTCTCAGAAGGCTAATCCACGACTTCGTTGGGGACTTCTCGAGACACCAATTCAGTATATTTCCTGGGAGATTAGGGTCTCTGTGGTAGAGGCTAGAATCCAAATAAGCATCATTCTCTGATCCGGAAGATTCGATCATGTCTGTGGCATTTTGAGTAGGATCGCAAAGAGAATGAACTGCTACAGCTTCAACCTCCGTCACATTAGATGACCACGGGTAATGGCGTTTGATCTGAAGCAGATGAGATTATTGACCACGGGCAATGGTGTTGATCACATACAGCCTGCCATAAAAGAGATCACTCACAAGCAAAGGAGACAGTAATACCAGAGTTAATTCAGAAAGACAAAGCAACTCCAATCATCAACTATATTCCTATTATTTATTGTCCTTAAATCAATCCAACTGACTTCATTCCAATTTACAAACACAAATTATGAATAGTTTCCCCTTTTCATAAAAACACAACTTTCTGATTCGCCTGACTAAGACCTGCAAGATAACCATAGCTTGCTTCAAACCACAATCCTTGTGGGATTGACCTTGAATTGCTCAGGTATTACTTGGACGACCCAGTGCACTTGCTGGTACAGCTGTACGAAGTGTGGGAGATTCGTGCAACAGCAACCTAACCATAATTAAAGTTATTTTTGTTTTTCGTTAAGTTTATTTTAGTTATATCGGTTTATTTTTCATATTTTTTTAAGTTTGTGATCATGTGTAGTAGTAAGAACAGAAACAGAAACAGTCAGAACCAAAAATAGAACACCCTGGAGTAGGTCCTTCAACGCCAGCTAGGGAGGCCAGAGTGGGCGTTCAACGCCCATGAGGAGCAGCATTGCTAGCATTGAACGCCAGCCAGGGAGCACATTGCTGGCATTGAATGCCAGCCAGGGGCAGAGACCTGGCATTGAACGCCAAGAAGGAGCACCCTAATGGCGTTCAATGCCCAAGAGGAGCACACAACTCGCATTAAACGCTAGCTAGAACAAGAGCTGGGCGTTCAACGCCCACATGGGTGTAGGGAACTCGAATTCTCTAGCCTCTCAGGATCAGTGGGTCCCACAGAATCTCCACTACCCTGCCTTCTACTCTCTCTTACTTTCACTCTTTCCCACACACTCTTTCCTATAAACCCTAACCCAATCACATCCATATCACTTACCAAAACAATCATAACTCCTACCAACCCCCACCCATTTCAAATTCAAACTTTCCCTCCCATTTTACCCTTCCCATGATCGAACCCTACCCAATCCCACCCCTATAAATACCCCTTCTTCCTACCCTTCATACACACACCATTCATACACTAAAGCCCCACTTGGCCAAAATCACTCTCTCCCTCCATCTTCTTTATTCTCTTCTTCTTCTACCCCTTTTCTTCCCTTGTATTCTTATTTTGCTCGAGGACGAGCAAAGCTTTTAAGTTTGGTGTTGGAGAAAGCCTTGCTTTTTTCTTTCCATTCACACTTATGGCACCTAAAGTCAGAGAATCCTTTAGAAAGAGGAAAGGGAAAGCAGTTGCTTCCACCTCTGAATCTTGGGAGATGGAGAGATTCATCACCAAAGCTCATTAAGACCACTTCTATGAAGTAGTGGCAAAGAAAAGAGAGATTCCTGAAGTCCCCTTTAGGCTAAAAAAGAATAAGTACCTAGAGATCCAAAAAGAAATCCGGAGGAGAGGTTGGGAAGTCCTAACTTCTGGGTTCTTGATGGTACAAGAGTTCTATATCTATGCATGGTTCACAAAAAACCATGATACAATTGTGAACCCAAGTCCCAAAAATTGGCATACCATGGTCCAAGAGCGTCTCTTGGATTTCAGCCCGGAGAGTGTAAGGTTGGGGCTCCATTTGCCACTAATACAAGGAGACCCACATCCTTACACTAGGAGAGTCAATTTTGACCAGAGGCTGCACCACGTCCTTTCAGACATTTGTGTGGAAGGAGCTTAGTGGAAGAGGGATGCTCAAGGCAAGCCTATCCAACTGAGAAGGCTTGACCTCAAGCCCGTAGCTGGAGGATGGTTGGAATTTATCCAACACTTTATCATCCCTACTAGCAATCGATCAGAAGTGACCATTGACAGAGCCATCATGATTCATTGCATCATGATTGGAAGTGAGGTGGAGGTACATGAGGTAATACCTCAAGAGTTGTACAAGAAAGCTGAAAAGCCTTCCCCCTTAGCAAGGTTGGCCTTTCCCTACCTTATCTGTCATCTATGCAATTTAGTTGGAATTGTCATAGAAGGAGACATTCCTATTGAGGAGGACAAGCTCATCACTAAAAAAAGGATGGAGCAGATTAGAGAGCCAGCACATGGACCACAACAAGAGCATGTGGAGCTGCCTCAACAAGAAATTCCTGAGATGCCTCAAAGGATGCATTTTCCTCCTCAAGGCTATTAGGACCAATTGCACACTTCTCTAGGAGAATTAAGCTCCAGCATGGATCAACTAAGGATGTGACATCAAGAGCACTCCGCTGTCCTCTATGACATAAGAGAAGATCAAAGAGCCATGAGGGAAGAACAAAGAGTTATGAGGGGAGAACAACAAAGGCATGGGCATGACATAGAAGAAATTAGGCACTCCATTGGCTTGTGTGTTTTATGGTAATTTCAGGTATTTTCTGGCTGAAATTGAGGAGCTTGAGCAAAATTCTGATTCAGAGACAAAGAAAGGACTGCAGATGCTATCAGGATTTCACCTCTGTGCATTCAAAGGAGCTTTTTTGGAGCTACAGAAGTCCAAATGGCGCGCTCTCAATGGCTATTGAAAGCTAACATCCAGAGTTTTCCAGAAGAATATAATAGTCTATACTTTTTTTTTGGAAATGAAGGCCTAAAACTGGTGTTCAACGCCAGCCACCAACCCCATTCCTAGCGTCCAGCGACCACAGGGGAACAGCTGGCTTCCAATGCCCAAAACGGAGTCCCAAGCCAACATTTAATGCCCCTAAGGAGTACTAGCACGTGGAGACATCCTTGGCTCAGCTCAAACACTTACCAAGTGGGCCCTAAAAATCGATTTTCGTACTTCAAGACTAGTTTATATCATTTCTGTAATTCTTAGTTAACAGATTAGTATATATAAGAGGAGATCACCCTTGTTTAAGAACTTTTGATCTTCTTCCTCCCCCATTTTATTTTCAAACACTATTATGTACAGTATGAGTCACTAACCTCCTAAGGTTAAGGTTAGGAGCTCTATTGAGTTTCATGGATTAATAATATTACTGTTCTAGTTCAATATATCTGATGCTATTCTCTTATGCATTCTCGTTCATCATCTCATGAATTGAGGGTGACCCGTGACAATCACCCTTGTTCTACATGGGTTCTGTGCGAGTCCTGACCCAGATAGCATTGAATCAAAGCTAGAGATTGCATTGCGGATTCCAATAGTGTACCTGGGCAACTTTGGATACGTGACATAAAATCTCGTTGACCGTGGGTAAATGAGGTCTCTGTGGCACTAAGGCTAGAGTCTAAGAAGTAGCGTTCCCTGATCCGGAAGATCTGCCTTGTCTATGGCACCTTGAATAGGATCATGAAGGGGAGTGGATTGCTTAGAGCTTCATCTTCTGCTACAGTGAGAAACCTAGAGGTGGCTTCATGAGAGGACATTAGTCACTTTGCACATGGTGGATTGTTGTAGTGGAGGAGGTTAACTTGATGAGAGGATATGAGTTAATCACTTACGGCTACCATTGAAGGAATTTGAAAGTTATTGAAGTAGACAGTAAGAAAAGTTAATCCGGAAAGACAAAGCATCTTCGAAACCTCAATTGGTCTCATACCACTGATTTAACACCTATCCAGTAACGTTTATTTATTTATCTATTTTATATTTTTTTTGTAACAAACTATAATTTCTATCTGCCTAACTAAGATTTGCAAGGTAACCACTGCTTGCTCAAACCAACAATCTCCATAGGATCGACCCTCACTCACCTGAGGTATTACTTGGATGACACGGTATACTTGCTGGTCTATCTGTGCGAAACGTGCTGAGCCAGTTTCGTGCACTGGTGCACGAAATTGTGATTACACTTTTCACAACTCCGCACAACTAACCAGCAAGTGCATTGGGTCGTCCAAGTAATACCTTACGTGAGTAAGGGTCGATCCCACAGAGATTATCAGCTTGAAGCAAGCTATGGTTATTTTGTAAATCTTAGTCAGGAGATTAATGATAAGAATGATTGTATTTATGAAAAATAAATAACATGAAATAAATAGTACTTGTGATTCAGTGATGAGAAACAGGCTGAGGTTTCGGAGATGCTCTGTCATCTGAATCTTTGCTTTTCTATTGTCTTCTTCTCCAAACACACATGGCTTCCTTCAATGGCAAGCTGTATGATCCTCTCCGATGAAAAATACCAGGTACGATCTCTGCACCGCTAATCAACTGTCGGATTGCTCGTCTCGGATGAAAAATACCATGTAGAGTGACCGCACGGCTAATCATCTGTCGGTTCCCACTAGCGTCAGAATAGGACCCTTGTCCTTTTGCACACTGTCACTACGCGCAACATTTGCAGGTTTGAAGCTCGTCATAGTCATCCCTTCTCAGATCCTACTCGGAATACCACAGACAAGGTTTAGACTTTCTGGATCCCAGGAATGCTGCCAATTGGTTCTAGCCTATACCATCAAGGTTCTAACCTCCGGACTCGGTCCGTGGATTAGAAACCCAAGAGATACGCACTCAAGCTGTCGCCCAATGACTACCTTGAGCTCGGATAGAACGGGAGTGGTTGTTAGGCACGCGTTAATAGGGTTGAGGATAATGATGAGTGTCACGGATCATCATATTCTCCTTATTGAAGTACGAGTGAGTATCTTAGAATAGAATCAGGCGTGATTGAATAGAAAACAGTAGTAATTCCATTAATCCATTGAAACACAGCAGAGCTCCTCACCCCCACCTCTGGGGTTTAGAGATTCATGCCGTAGAAAATACAATATGAAGTGTAAAATGTCATAAGGTGCTAAATGAATCTCTAAAAGTAGTTTTTATACTAGACTAGTAAATTAGGTTTACAGAAAATAAGTAACTAAGTGCATATAGTGCAGAAATCCACTTCTGGGACCCACTTGGTGAGTGTTTGGGCTGAGCTTTCAAGCTTTCACGTGCATATGCCTCAAGTTGGAGTTAAACGCCACCCTGGGTGCCATAATGGGCGTAAAACGCCAAGAAATGTGCCAGTTCTGGCAATTTATGCCAGAAAGTTTTTGGCTGGCTTTTGATGCCAGTTTGGGCCATCAAATCTCGAGCAAAGTATGGACTATTATATATTGCTGGAAAGCCCAAGATGTCTACTTTTCAACGCAATCTAGAGTGCGCCAATTGGGTAAACTAATAAAAAATATAATAAAAAATAAATAAAACATACTAAAAACTATGTAAAAACAATGCCAAAAAGGGTATAAATTATCCGCTCATCACAACATCAAACTTAAATTGTTGCTTGTCCCCAAGCAACTAAAATGAAAATAGGATAAAAAGAAGAGAAAATACAATAAATTTCAAATATCAATAAAGCTCAATTCCAATTAGATGAGCGGGATTAGTAGCTTTTTGCTTCTGAACAGTTTTGGCATCTCACTTTATCTTTTGAAGTTTAGAATGATTGGTATCCTTAGGAACTCAGAATTCAGATAATGTTAATGATTCTCCTAGTTCAGTATCTTGATTCTTGAACACAACTACTTTATGAGTCTTGGCCGTGACCCTAAGCAATTTATTTTCCAGTATTACCACCGGATACATAAATGCCTCAGACACATAACTGGGTGAACCTTTTCGGATTGTGACTCAGCTTTGCTAGAGTCCCCAGTTAGAGGTGCCCAGAGCTCTTAAGCACACTCTTTTTGCTTTGGACCACGACTTTAACCGCTCAGTCTCAAACTTTTCACTTGACACCTTCACGCCACAAGCACATGGTTAAGGACAGCTTGGTTTAGCCGCTTAGGCCAGGATTTTATTCCTTTGGACCCTCCTATCCATTAATGCTCAAAGCCTTGGATCCTTTTTTTACCCTTGCTTTTTGGTTTAAAGGGTCATTGGCTTTTTCTGCTTGCTTTTTCTTTTTCTTTCTTTTTCTTCATTTTTTAAAATTTTTTTTTTGCAAGCTTTTGTTTTTCACTGCTTTTTCTTGCTTCAAGAATCAATTTTATGATTTTTCAGATTATCAATAACATTTCTCCTTTTTCATTATTCCTTCAAGAGCCAACAATTTTAACATTCATAAAAAAAAATATAAAAAATATGCACTGTTCAAGCATTCATTCAGAAAATAAAAAGTATTGTCACCATATCAAAATAATTAGATTATTTTCAAGATAGAATTCGAAATTCATGTACTTCTTTTTCTTTTTTCAGAAAACATTTTTCATTTAAGAAAGGTGAAGGATTTATAGGACATTCATAGTTTTAAGACATAGGTCACTAAACACTAATGATCATGTAATAAAGACACAAACATGGATAAAACATAAAGCATAGAAATCGAAAAACAGAAAAATAAGAACAAGGAAATTAAAGAACGGGTCCACCTTAGTGATGGCGGCTAGTTCTTCCTCTTGAAGATCCTATGGAGTACTTTAGCTCCTCAATATCTCTTCCTTGCCTTTATTGCTCTTCCCTCATGGCTCTTGTTGAGGTCCATGAGTGGGCTTTCTTATTTACTCCATCCTCTTTCTAGTGATGGGATTTTGAGATGAATCTCTCCATCTCCCATGACTCAGAGTTGGAAGCAACTACCTTCCCTTTCCTCTTCCTAGAGGTTTCTCTGGCCGTAGGTGTCATTAATGGTTATGAAAAATCAAAAATCAAAGCTTTTTCCACACCAAACATAGAAGGTTTGCTCGTCCTCGAGCAAAAGAAGATAGAAGGGGGCAGAAGAATAATAATGTAATTAATTTTGAAAACTTATTACTGTATGCAAGAGAAATTAAAAAGAGTTGAAAAGAATTTGAAAAGATACATAAGTTTTGAAAACATTTTGGGAAGGAATTGAAAAGAAATAAAAAAGAATTAAAAAGGATTGGAAGGATTATTAATTTTTGAAAATAGAAATTGAATGATGAATGTTTAAAATATGTTTGATGCAAAAAAATTATGAATTAAAACATGAAAAATTGAAAAAAAATCGAATTGGAAACAAAATTACCTCCCTTGTGTCATCCTGGCGTTAAACGCCTAGAATGCTATCTATTCTGGCGTTTAACGCCCACTCGACTGCCTCTTTGGGCGTTTAACGCCCAGCCAGATACCCTGGCTGGTGTTAAACGCCAGGAATCCTTTTTTACTGGGCTTTTTTCTGAACTCCCAGAATGCTGCCTGCATGGGCGTTAAACGCCCATTCTGCTATCCTTACTGGCGTTTAAACGCCAGTAAGCCTATCCTCTAGGGTGTGCTGTTTTTGATCCTATTTTTTATTCCACTTTAATTCTGCAGCTGTTTTTGTGACTCCACATGATCATCAACCTAAAGAAAAACATAAACTAACAATGGAAAATGAAATGAAAAAGTAATTAGCATGGATAAATAAGATTGGGTTGCCTCCCAATAAATGCTTCTTTAATGTCTTTAGCTGGACTTCTACTGAGCTTTTTAATTTAGTCTCAGTTTTGAGCACTCTTGCTCAACATTGCCTTCAAGATAATGTTTGACTCTCTGTCCATTAACAATGAACTTTTTGTCAGAGTCAATATCCTGAAGCTCTACATAACAATATGGTGACACACTTGTAATCACATATGGTCCCTTCCACCGGGATTTCAACTTCCCAGGGAACAATCTGAGCCTAGAGTTAAACAGCAGGACCTTTTGTCCTGGCTCAAAGACTCTAAATGATAGCCTTTTGTCATGCCATCTTTTTACTTTCTCCTTGTAGATTTTAGCATTTTCGAAAGCATTAAGTCTGAACTCCTCTAGCTCATTCAACTGGAGCAATCTCTTTTCTCCAGCTACCTTAGCATCAAGGTTTAGGAACCTGGTTGCCCAGTAGACCTTGTGTTCCAGTTCTACTGGCAGATGACAGGCTTTTCCATACACAAGCTCGTCTGGAGAGGTCCCTATCGGAGTCTTGAATGCGGTTCTGTATGCCCACAGAGCATCATCCAAACTTCTCGCCCAATCCTTTCTGCGGGTACTTATAGTCCGTTCCAGGATTCATTTTAGTTCTCTATTCGAGACTTCAGCCTGCCCATTTATCTGTGGATGATATAGAGTGGCCACTTTATGGTTAATTCCATATCGGACCAGAGCAGAGTCAAGCTGTTTATTACAGAAATGTGTGCCTCCATCACTGATCAGTATCCTAGGGACACCAAACCTGCTGAAGATATGCTTCTGGAGGAACTTCATCACTATCTTAGTATCATTAGTGGGTGTTGCAATTGCCTCTACCCATTTAGATACATAGTCTACTGCCACCAGAATATAAGTGTTTGAGTATGATGGTGGGAAAGGTCCCATGAAGTCAATACCCCATACATCAAACAACTCAATTTCTAAGATCCCTTGCTGAGGCATGGCATAACTGTGAGGCAGATTACCAGCTCTCTGGCAACTGTCATAGTTACGTACAAACTCTCGGGAGTCTCTATAGAGGGTAGGCCAGTAGAAACCACATTGGAGAACCTTGGTGGCTGTGCACTCACCTCCAAAATGTCCTCCATACTGTGATCCATGGCAGTGCCATAGGATCTTCTGTGCCTCTTCTCTAGGCACACATCTACGGATCATTCCGTATGCACACCTCTTAAAAAGATATGGTTCATCCCACAAGTAGTAATTTACATCAGAAATTAATTTTTTTGTTTGCTGCATAGTGTACTCCTTGGGTTTGAATCTCACAACTTTATAGTTTGCAATATCTGCAAACCATGGTACTTTCTGAATGGCGAAGAGTTGCTCATCCGGAAAGGTTTCAGAGATCCCAGTAGGAGGGAGGGACGCTCCTACTACTGGTTCTATTCGGAACAGGTGATCAGCTACTTGGTTCTCTGTCCTCTTTCTGTCTCTTATTTCTATATCAAAATCTTGCAGAAGCAACACCCATCTATGAGCCTGGGTTTTGAATCCTGCTTTGTGAGGAGATATTTTAGAGTAGCATGGTTAGTGTACACAATCACATGGTCAGTGTACACAATCACCTTTGATCCCACTAAATAAGATCTGAACTTGTCAATGACATAAACCACTACAAGCAACTCTTTTTCTGTGGTTGTGTAATTCTTCTGTGCGTCATTCAAAACACGGCTAGCATAGTAAATGACGTGCAAAAGCTTGTTATCCCTCTGTCCCAATACTGCACCAATGGCATGGTCACTGGCATCACACATTAGTTCGAATGGTAATGTCCAGTCTGGTGCAGAGATGACTGGTGTTGTGACCAGCTTAGCTTTCAGAGTTTCAAACGCCTGCAGACACTCTGTGTCAAAGACAAATGGTGTGTCAGCAGCTAGTAGATTGCTCAGAGGTTTTGCAATTTTTGGAAAAATCCTTTATAAACCTCCTATAGAATCCTGCATGCCCCAGAAAAGCTTCTGATTGCCTTAACATTGGTAGGTGGTGGTAATTTTTCAATTACATCTACCTTAGCTTGATCCACCTCTATTCCCTTTTTCAAAATTTTATGCCCAAGGACGATTCCTTCAGTCACCATAAAGTGACATTTTTTCCAGTTTAAAACTAGGTTAGTCTCTTGGCACCTTTTTAGAACAAGTGCTAGCTGGTCAAGACAGGAGCTGAATGAGTCTCCAAATACTGAGAAGTCATCCATAAAGACTTCTAGAAATTTCTCTACCATGTTAGAGAAAATAAATAGCATGCACCTCTGAAAGGTTGCAGGTGCATTACACAAACCAAATGGCATCCTCCTGTAGGCAAATACTCCAGATGGACATGTGAATGCTGTTTTCTCTTGGTCCGGAGGATCTACTGCAATTTGGTTGTAACCTAAATAGCCATCCAAAAAGTAGTAGTATTCATGGCCTGCTAGTCTCTCTAGCATCTGGTCTATGAATGGTAAAGGAAAATGATCCTTCCTGGTGGCTGTATTGAGCCTTCTGTAGTCAATACACATACGCCACCCTGTAACTGTTCTTGTAGGAACCAGTTCATTCTTTTCATTATGAACCACTGTCATGCCTCCCTTCTTGGGAACAACTTGGACAGGGCTCACCCAGGGGCTATCAAAAATAGGATAAACAATCCCAGTCTCTAGTAACTTAGTGACCTCTTTCTGCACCACCTCCTTCATTGCTGGATTCAGCCACCTCTGTGGTTGAACCACTAGCTTAGCATCATCCTCCAATAGGATCTTGTGCATGCATCTGGCTGGGCTAATGCCCTTAAGATCACTTATGGACCACCCAAGAGCTGTCTTGTGTGTCCTTAGCACCTAAATTAGTGCTTTCTCTTCCTGTGGCTCTAAAGTAAAGCTTATGATTATTGGAAAAATGTCATCTTCTCCTAGAAATGCATATTTCAGGCATCGTGGTAGTGGCTTGAGCTCGGGTTTAGGAGGCTTCTCTTCTTCCTGAGGAGTTTTCAGAGGTTCTTCTATTTTCTCTGATTCCTCCAGATCAGGCTGAACATCTTTAAAAATGTCCTCTAGCTCTGATTCGAGACTCTTAGTCATATTGACCTCTTCCACCAGGGAGTCAATAATATCAGTGCTCATACAGTCCTTTGATGTGTCTGGATGCTGCATAGCTTTGACAGCATTTAACTTGAACTCATTCTCATTGACTCTCAGGGTTATCTCCCCTTTTTGGACGTCAATGAGGGTTTGTCCAGTTGCTAGGAAAGGTTTTCCTAGAATGAGAGTTGCACTCTTGTGCTCCTCTATTTCTAGCACTACAAAGTCAGTGGGAAAGGCAAATGGCCCAACCTTGACAAACATGTCCTCAATTACGCCTGATGGAATCTTAATGGAGCCATCAGCAAGTTGGAGGCATATCCGGGTTGGTTTAACTTTGTCAGTCAAACCAAGCTTTTTGATAGTGGATGCAGGTATTAGGTTGATACTTGCCCCAAGATCACATAGAGCTATCTTGGTACAAGAACCCTCTAATGTGCATGGTATCATAAAGCTTCCGGGATCTTTAAGCTTCTCTGGTAAGCTTTTCAGAATGACTACACTGCATTCTTCAGTGAGGAAAACTTTTTCAGTTTCTCTCCAATCCTTCTTATGACTTAAAATCTCTTTCATGAACTTAGCCTAAGAGGGTATTTGCTCAAGTGCCTCTGCAAACGGAATCTTTATTTCAAGAGTCCTGAGATAGTCTGCAAAGCGGGCAAATTATTTATCCTGTTCCGCTTGGTAGAGTTTCTGAGGATAAGGCATCTTGGCTTTATATTCTTCAACCTTAGTTGTTGCAGGTTTATTTCCTATAGAAGTGGTTGGAGAAGCCCGCTTAAAGGGGTTGTTATCAGCACTTGCAGGTGTCTGATCCCTTATTGGTGTTTCAACGCCAAAATTTGGTGCTACATGGGCGTTTAACACCAGATTGCCACCCTTTTCTGGCGTTTGGACGCCAAAATTGGCCATCCCTTGGGCGTTTAATGCCACTTTTCCACCTTGTTCTGGCGTTTGAACGCCAGAATCATTCCTCTCTGGGCTCTTACTGTCCTCAGAGGGATTTTAGGTAGTGGGTTGGTTTATCCTCTGTCAGTTGTTCCTTTTTTGGCTTTCTGCTGCTTTGAGTTGAGACATTCAATGTCTTCCCACTCCTTAATTGAACAGCTTGGCATTCTTCTGTTATCTGTTTAGATAGCTGCTATTTTGTCTGATTCAATTGTGCTTCCATATTCTTGTTAGCATTTTTAGTGTCTTGGATCATCTCTTTAAATTCTGCGAACTATTTTGTTATAATAAGCAATTGCAGATTGAGTTCAGCAACTTGTTCTTGAGGACTAAGTTCAGTGGATACTGCTTTAGCTTCTTCTTTCATGGAGGACCCACTACTTAAGTATAGATATTGATTTCTAGCAACTGTATTAATAAGTTCTTGAGCCTCTTCAATTGTCTTTCTTATGTGTATTGATCCACCAGCTGAGTGGTCTAGAGATATCTGGGCCTTTTCTGTAAGCCCGTAGTAGAAGATGTCTAACTGCACCCACTTTGAAAACATTTCAAAGGGGAATTTCCTTAGCATCCCTCTTTACCTCTCCCAGGCATTATAAAGAGATTCATTATCCTTTTCTTTAAAGCCTTGGATGTCCAACCTTAGCTGTGTCATCCTTTTTGGAGGAAAATATTGATTCAGAAATTTGTCTGATAGCTGTTTTCATGTTCTTATGCTTGCTGTGGGTTGGTTATTTAACCACCTCTTAGCTTGATCTTTTACAGCAAATAGAAATAGTAATAATCTGTAGACATCCTGATCTACTTCCTTATCACGTACTGTGTCAACAATTTGTAAGAACTGTGCCAGAAACTCAGTAGGTTCTTCTTGTGGAAGACCAAAATACTGGCAATTTTGCTGCACCATGATAATGAGCTGAGGATTTAGCTCAAAACTGCTGGCTTTGATGGAGGGTATACAGATACTACTCCCATATGCAGCAATAGTGGGGTTAGCATATGACCCCAGAGTCCTTTTGGACTGTTCATTTCCACTTAGGTCCATGATGGAGAAAGGGAGATGATGTGGATTGTAAAATAAATTTTTTTTAATTTAACGAAATTAAAAATAAAGTAAATAAATAAAATTATGCAAATTTTGAAAATAAATAATAAAAAAAGAAAAAGAAATAAACGAAATTAGAAAACTAAATTAATTAATTAATTAAAAAGATTTAAAAATTTTTGGGTGAGGATTTTCGAAAAATGAAGAGAGGGAAAGTGGTTAGGAAGTTTTGAAAAAGATATGTCTTAAAATTAAAGATACTTGTAAGGAAATAAATAAGAGAAAAGATTTGAAAAAGATTTGAGATTAGAAAAGATAAGATAAGTTAGGTAAGAGAAGATAAGGAATTTAAGAGAAGATAGGTTTTTAAATTAAAAAATTTTGAAATTTAAATTTTAAATTTGAAAATTAAATTTTGAATTTTGAAAAATTTTGAATTTTGAAAAGGTTTGATTTTTAAAATTTTAAATTTAAATTTTGAAATTTGAATTTGAATTTTGGAATTTAATTGAAATTTGAAATTTGAATTTGAAATAAGATAAGATAGAATTTTGAAAAAGATATGATTTTTTGAAAAAGGTTTGAATTTTGAAATTTTAAAACTAAGATAAGATAAGATAAAAATTTTAAAATAGAAATCTGAATTTTAAATGTAATTTTCGAAAATTTCAATTTAAAATAAAGAGAAAAGATATTTTTGAATTTAATGAGGAAAGAGAAAAACAATAAAATGACACCAAACTTAGAATTTTTAGATCAAAACAAAGAAAACAAACAAGAAAACTTTGAATGTCAAGATGAACACCAAGAACACTTTGAAGAGCAAGATGAACACCAAGAACAAATTTTGGAAAATTTTTAAGAAAATAAAAACACAAAATACACCAAACTTAAAAATTTTTATATTTTGGACACTAATAATTCAAAAGTGCACAAGAAAAACAAGGAAACACACAAAATAAGAAAAACTAAAGATCAAACAAGAAAAATAAATAAGAACAACTTGAAGATCAAGAAAGAACTAAGAACATGTAATTCGAAAAATTGAAAGAAAAATAAAGGTATGCAATTGACACCAAACTTAAAATATGAAACTAAACTGAGACAAAAGACTAAATTATGAGGTTATTGGTTTTTTATTTATTTATTAAAAATTTCATAAAGAAATTTAGAAAAATAAAACAAGGATTTTAAAAATTTTAACAAGAACAATAATAAAAGACTCAAAGACAAATCACAGATTAATAAAGAAAAATAAAAATTTTTGAAAGATTTAAAAAAAAAATAAAAGACTCAAATTTAGTGACTTTAAACCAACCCAAAAGGTAAATTCTTCCTAATCTAAGTAACAAGATGAACCGTCAGTTGTCCAAACTCCGCACAACTAACCAGCAAGTGCACTGGGTCGTCCAAGTAATACCTTACGTGAGTAAGGGTCGATCCCACAGAGATTGTCGGCTTGAAGCAAGCTATGGTTATTTTGTAAATCTTAGTCAGGAGATTAATGATAAGAATGATTGTTTTTATGAAAAATAAATAACATGAAATTAATAGTACTTGTGATTCAGTGATGAGAAACAGGCTGAGGTTCTGAAGATGCTCTGTCATTTGAATCTCTGCTTTCCTACTGTCATCTTCTCCAAACATGCATGGCTTCCTTAAATGGCAAGCTGTATGATCCTTTCGGATGAAAAATACCAGGTACGATCTCTGCACGGCTAATCAATTGTTGGATTGCTCGTCTCAGATGAAAAATACCATGTACAGCGACCGCACAGCTAATCATCTGTCGGTTCCCACTAGCGTCGAAATAGGACCCTTGTCCTTTTGCACACTGTCACTGCGCACAACATTCGCAGGTTTGAAGCTCGTCATAGTCATTCCTTCCCAGATCCTACTCGGAATACCACAGACAAGGTTTAGACTTTCCGGATCCCAGGAATGCTGCCAATTGGTTCTAGCCTATACCACGAAGGTTCTAACCTCCGGACTCGGTCCGTTGATTAGAAACCCAAGAGATACGCACTCAAGCTGTCGCACAATGACTACGTTGAGCTCGGATAGAACAGGAGTGGTTGTCAGGCACGCGTTCATAGGGCTAAGGATAATGATGAGTGTCACAGATCATCATATTCTCCATATTGAAGTACGAGTGAGTATCTTAGAATAGAATCAAGCGTGATTGAATAGAAAACAGTAGTAATTGCATTAATCCATTGAAACATAGCAAAGCTCCTCACACCCACCTATGGGGTTTAGAGATTCATGCCGTAGAAAATACAATATGAAGTGTAAAATGTCATAAGGTGCTAAATGAATCTTTAAAAGTAGTTTTTATACTAGACTAGTAACTTAGGTTTACAGAAAATAAGTAACTAAGTGCATATAGTGCAGAAATCTACTTCCGGGACCCACTTGGTGAGTGTTTGGGGTGAGCTTTCAAGATTTCACGTGCATATGCCTCAAGTTGGAGTTAAACGCCACCCTGGGTGTAACATCCCTTCCAGCAAAATACCTTGCTTAAGTCAGGGTATTTCCACTAGAAAGAACATTACGTAACCTTCTCTAGTATTAACTACTTAATTATTGAGCCTTTGTATCGAGTTCGCATTTCAGTTTTAAGAAAATTCCATAAATTTTTGTTTTTTATTCATTAAAGTCATAATTCAAACATTTACAAATAATAATAATCACATAAATATTATTGATAATAATTCTTATACAAAAGAAACCAAATAAAACTCAAATACAATATACCAAACCTACCCCTCTATATGAAATAAAATCTCAACGGACAATCAGTGAGGGGACTCTACCAGACCAATTAAAACCATAAAGAAAACCTACTAATTGCTCGCAGCTTCAAATTGCGTCTTCAAACCTGTGTCACTGAAAGGGTGGAAAATTTGGGGGTGAGAACCAAACCACATGTTCTCAGTAGAGGTCGAGAATGCCGTGAAAGTAAAGAATAAAGTGCAAATAGTTAATTTCATTCAGAGACATCTAAAAGAAAATTAACCTTCTTTAAAAGCATTAGTTAATTATTCAAAATCCTAGAACCATATTTTCTTTATAAAACTCTTAAAAGTTTCCTAAACTGTATTAATGACCAACCTGTTCCAAGCATAAGTTCATTAAGTCTATACTGAACCAGTTTGATTTTTCATACTTTACTAGACCATAACATAAAAGAAGTTACCTACGCGGTATAAATGATCATCCTGCTCCAAGCATATGTTCATTAAGTCTATGCTGAACCAGTCAGATACTTTATACAAAACTAGACCTCAAACGTACCAGTCACGGCCTTAGGCCCAAACAACTCAATCAACACCCAATTCACCACAATCCAGCCAGTCAGTTACAAACACAAGTAATGAGGTTCAAACACAATCAACAGCAATTACATCAAGTATAGCAACTAGCAGTTAAACAGAACTATTCACTTAGGCAAACCAATTACAATATACACACCCAAACAATGTCACATAGATGCATATGATGCATGTCTAGTCCTAGTGCAGGCCATGAGCTCATGTGTCGGTTAGCACCTGCATTCCAGACATTTATCCGATCACGAGTTCACGATTTTCCGGATACGATTTTCTGTTCAAATAAATGCGCATATAATTATTAGCAGCTCTATTGAGACAGCCTCTGCTTTCTACTCGCAGGAAATATATACTCTTGGGAACGGAAAATTAAGCTTGGGTTGCCTCAGGGCAATAGATAAATAAACAAACATCTATTGGGTTGCATTAAGAAACAAACAAATAAATAATATCTCTTGGGTTGCATTAAGCAACAAATAGGACTTAGCCACCCTTACGGGTCCAACCAAACAATTTACCAAACTCTTTTCAACCTCTCCAATATCAAATCAATTCAGAATCAAACAAATTCCAACATTGAATCAGCCATATAACGCTAAGGTTCATCTTTAATTTTATGAACTCATAACTCTAACTCAGGCATTCTCAACACCCTATCTTCTTTTCTGTTTTTAATATAGCAAATAAACTCAGAATTATGCAAACTTTATGTCCAAGCGTTCACCTTGAAATAAGGTTTCTAAAAAACCAAAGATCATAATTTTCTGGTTTCTCTAGCCTTAGGAATAGAGGAAAAACCGTGACTGCTCTGCAGTGCATAAAACCAGAAAAACAGCACCAGCATGTGATATTCAAAATTCAATATAAAATCCAAGTTAAATCCAATAACTTTAAAAATTAATATAGTTCAATTTCACTCATCCAGGTTTCTTTTCCAATTGATTCCAGGTCAATATCATTTTCAATGAAGAAGTTATATAACCTAGAAGTTGACTAATTTTCTGCAGAATTCTGTTTTAAAACTTAATGAACTTATCTTCTTCCAAGTCCCATAACTTACTCATTAAAACATGGATAGCTCTGAAATTTAAGTCACATATGCTAAACATACTTAATTTTCACTTTCAATTGGTTGCACCTCGATATCCAACCAGGTTCAAAAGTTATAAACTTCCAAATTTACTGATTTAAGAAAACAGAATCCGGCCTTTACTGCATAATGCATTGTATTTCAAAAATTCGTATCTTTTAAACCGCAAGTTCAACCGTTCTGAAATTTTACGATATTAAAATAATAGGACTAAAGTTTCATTTAAAATTGGTTTCGTTTCAAAATTTAATTCGGAACATTCACAGCAGAGCCAACAAGTTACTGCTGTTCCAAAAATTCTGCAGTAAAAATCAGATCCCACAACCATTACTCAAAAATTCACCATAAATCTTATATTTAATGAAAAGATCTCAAACTCTACAATTCAGTCCCAATTATTCCCAAGCTTAACCAGGACTTTGTTCAACCAAATTTCAATCCTCACAGAATTAGTTACAGTTGATGGGATATTTTAGCGGAGAAACGAATTTCTCCAAAACACCCAAAACTAACCGGCAAGTGCACCGGGTCGCATCAAGTAATAAAAACTCACGGGAGTGAGGTCGATCCCACAGGGATTGAAGGATTGAGCAATTTTAGTTTAGTGGTTGATTTAGTCAAGCGAATCAAGATTTGGTTGATTGATTGGCGAATTGCAGAATTTAAATTGCAAGGAAAGTAAAGGGAACGGGTGATTGGCATGAAATTAAAGAAAACAAGAATTAAATTGCTGAATCTTAAAGTGCAAGTAACATAAATTGCAGAAACTTAGATTGCAAGAAATATAAATTGCAGAATCTTAAAGTGCAAGAAATGTAAATGGCTGGAAATGTAAAGGGGATTGGGGATTGGATTTGCAGAATTTAAACAAGGAAAAGTAAATTGCATCAAACAGAAGAGTAAAAGATGTCTTGAATCAAACCGGATCTCAACCAGAAAAGTAAAATGAGCATGAAAGCAGTAAACAGAGAATGTAAAATTGGGAAATCAGATCTCAGGACCCAGAGACTAGAAAACCAAGTCTAGATCTCAATGCCTTCCTAGATCCAACAAGAACACTTGCCAAGAAATTGTAAATTGCAAAGAAAGTAGATGAAGAACAATTAACAGAAATTAAATTCAATAAGCAGTAGAAGAAACAGAGAGATCTTCGGAAGAGATTGAAACAGAATTCCTTCAATTCTCCAACCCAAGATCCAAGACAATTGCAATTGAAATTGAAAGCAATAAAACTAAGAGGAAGAGAGTGGAATTCTCCTTCCCCGAAACTAAGAAATTAAAGATCACTCAAAATCCAAAGCTCTCTGAAAACTATTCTGAAAACTCCCCAGAAAAGCTCTCTGAAAACTTGAATTCTATCCTATTTATACACTTTCTTCAAATGATCTTCAAGCCTTGAGTTGGGCCTTTGCTCTTGGTGGAATTGGGTTGAGAGAGGCCTTGGTTGATTGCTCTTGGAGTTTGGAGAGGAACCAAAGTGAACCAGGTGAACCGGGTTGGAGTTTTGCAAAAGTTTGAGTAAAAGTTTGACCAAAAGTTTGAGGCAAACTTTTGGTCTAACTTTTCATATCAGCCCCCATGTTTTGCTGATACCCACGTTGGTGCAAAAGTTAGGGGTCTAACTTTTGCTCCAACGTTGGCCTTCCTTAGTGCACTTATGGCGCCAACGTTAGCCCAAAAGTTAGGGGCTAACGTTGGCGTAAACCTTTGGTGCCCAGGGAGTGTTTTTCTCATGCCAACGTTAGCCACAAAGTTAGGGGCTAACGTTGGCGCAAACTTTTGGTGCCCAGGGAGTGTTTTTCTCATGCCAACGTTAGCCCAAAAGTTAGGGGCTAACGTTGGGGCTAACTTTTCACCCAAAAGTTTGTGCAAAAGTTTGAGGCTAACTTTTGGTCCAACTTTTTGCTTCCTGGTTCATTTTCACTTATTCCATTGTCCTCTCTTTACTCCTAGCCATTCCTTCTTGCTTCAACCTTTCTCCAAGCTTTCTTCACCTATCATTAATCAACCAAACACATCAAAGCTATGCTTAAAATCATGAGATATTCATTTTATCATAATATGTGACAATTATAGCATAAAACCTCATGAAATAGCATGAATTCATACATGGTCGATTCAATCAAAGGAAGCAAGAAAATTTACCCAAATTAGCTTACTTGTAGCTCAAGAAAGTGCATAATTCAATTGAAAACAAAAGAAAAAGGCTAGTGAAACTAGGCTAAGATGACTTGTCATCACAACACCAAACTTAAAGCTTGCTTGTCCCCAAGCAAAAAAAGATTTATTGAGAAGAAAGGATGAAATGGAAGAGGATGTTCATGCTAGCAGAGTATTATTGATAGTTCATGGGATTTTGTGTGGATATGTAAATACTCACTTCTTATTGACTCCTAGGCCTAGAAAGTCTCCTTCATGCTTCAAGTAACATACTGCTATGACCTCTCATTATTCCTTTATCCTTGGCTATTACTTTGTTTATAAGCTTTATTTGAGTGTCATGTGTAGCAAGTTCATTTCCTTTTCTTTATACTTGACACATTATTCACTATAGACACTTGGCTCACATTCCTTCTTAGAACATTGATGCCCAGCACCTCTTTGGGCTACTAAGTGCCTTATAGTTAGGTTGCTCTTGATAGTGGACTTTCAGCTGATGATCCCGGGTTAGTTAACCCAAGTCACCGAGTGTTGATGCACTCCAAAGAGCTTAATAATCCAAGCAGATCCTAATACAAAGACACCACAGGCATATATTCTAAGGTTCAAGCTATTGGTGTCCAGCTTTGTTTCTTTTTGTTTTTCTTTTGTTCTGCCACTTCTTTTTTTTCTTTCTTTTTGTTTTTCTTTCTAACCAAGGATTTTTATTCGATTGAGATTCATAGACAGTAGGCCACTCTATACTTAGAAGGAGATATCCTAGCTCTTTATTCACTAAAAGTGAGCTATTATACAATCACACACATACCACCACTTACTTTTATTATACGTCTATCTAACAGAGAACTATCTTACTTCACATTCAAACATTTCTTTTATTGAATTGAAATTGCAGGGGACAAAGCATGCTTTTTGTTAAGTGAAAGTGAACACACAAGCACACACTTAAGCTAGCATACTTATTTCAACTAGAACACTCAAGATGCAAAATGACTGAACTAACAGTTACTGTTGCAATGGTAACACTCAAACTTCCAAATTAAAACAGTTCAATGCTGATAGAATTAAGTGACAATACAACCTCTTGGTGGCTTCTTCTTCTTACTCTCAGCTGATGGTATGTAACCCTTCCAAGAGAGTGATTGAATTCCTATAAAGTTCATGGAAGTTGCTTGTTTCTCAAGCCCTTATGTAACTTGTTAGTGTGCAGGATTTTCTTGTAGGCTTTTGAACTTACTTTGGTGTGTGAACACCAAACTTAGTTCCTTGCCACCTTTCTCATGCATCAAAATAACTATATGTGAAATCCTCCTATCTTTGTTAAAGACAATAAAAACTAGAAAAACTAAAAAGGAAACAATTGGTTAATTAGTTTATCTGATTACTTGGAGCTAGCAGCCATGTATGTAGAAGGTGAGAATGTGCTTTTAAATGAGAATTTGGTGGAACACCAAACTTAGAATCTGTCATTCTCTCTTAATTTATTTTGGTGTGCAACACCAAACTTAGCTCCTTGCAATATAGATAAGTCTAATTAACCCTTTTATTGAAATAGCTATGAAAAGTGAACTACCTCAGGTTGGGTTGCCTCCCAACAAGCGCTTCTTTATTGTCATTAGCTTGACATCGATCCCCTTAGATCATGGGGGTTGAAAATCATAGTGCCTCAGCTTTTCTCCTCTTACTGTGAACTTTCTTCTGGTCTCCTCTTTGATGATCTCTAGGTGTTCAAGTGAAAGGATCCGATTCACAGTATAGCATTCAGATGATTGTGGGGACACCTTCATTGGTTGGGTGTTTAACATTACTTTATCCCCTGGTGAAAAGCCTTCAGTGGGGATTTTCTTGTTTTTCCACCCTTTTGGCCTCTTCTTCTTCTCTTCTTTCTTAAGAGATGATTCATGCCTTGGTGGTTCTTTATCTGGAATGTTGAGGTTCTCATTTGGGGGTTTTGGATCTAGTTCCTCCTTGATTTCTTTGGTTTGTTGCACCATCTCTACTTCTTTCAAGCATGGATGTGGAAGTCTTGGAGTTAACTCATTGAATGCCTCCTTCAAACTTTGCTCTCTGGCCTTATCCTCTGTACACTCTTCTTCTTGAGTGGACTCATGTGGGGTTTTAAAAACATGGAATGCTAGGTGCTCATCATGCACTCTTAACAACAATTCTCCTTTTTCAACATCTATCAATGCTCTGCCCGTAGCCAGGAAAGGCCTTCCCAGGATGATGGGAGTGTTAGGGTCTTCATCCATATCCAGGATGACAAAATCAGCTGGGAGAAAGAATTTTCCCACTTTTACCAACACATTCTCCACAACTCCCAGTGCTTGCTTAATGGATTTGTCAGCCATTTGGAGAACTATTCGTGTGGACTTCAGCTCAGAAATTTGAAGTTTCCTCATTAGAGACAAAGGCATCAAGTTTATACCTGTACCGAGGTCACAAAATGACTTCTCAATTGTTATGTTTCCTATGGTGCAAGGTATGTAAAAACTCCCAGGATCATCTTTCTTCTCTGGCAACTCTCTTTGGAGGATAGCACTACATTCCATTGTCATCTCAACAATTTGTCCTTCTTTTAGGGACTTTTTCTTTGTCAGCACTTCCTTCATAAATTTGGCATACACTGGCATCTGTTCAAGTGCTTCTAAGAAAGGAATATTGATGCTGAGGGTCTTGAATATGTCCAGGAACTTTGAGTATTGCTTATCCTCATTCTCTTTTTTGAACCTCTGAGGGTATGGAAGTTTGGGGATATGTGGCTTTACCCTTTCCTTCTTCTCTTGTAGTTGTGTTTCAAGGATGTCCTTATCTCTCTTTGAGCTTTTTGCATTCTTGATTTTCTGATCCTCTTCACTTCTCTCTTCTGTCTCTTCTTGTGGAACTTCTCTGTTGTGTTCTTCCTGATTGATGGCTTCCTTCTCCCTAGTCTTTTCACTTCCCACTATGATTGCTTTGCACTCCTCCCACTTTGTAGCTTTTCCTTTGTCCTTTGGATTGGAGATTGTATCACTTGGGAGAACATTGGTTGGCCGTTCAGCTTGTTTGGCCAATTGTCCCACTTGTCGTTCAAGGCTCTTCATGGTAGCTTCATTTCTCTCTTGCATTTTGACCAAGCTTTGAGTGGACTGAGCAATTGCTTGTATGGCTGCCTCAAGACTTGAAATTCTACTTTCATGATGGTCTATTGGTGATATGATGGGGGTGGAATGTGGTTGCTGGAAGTTATTTGTAGGGGTAGTGTGGTAGTTTTGGGGGTTAGATGTTGGTGCGGCAATGCTATTTTGATGAGTTTGTGGATTGTGGTGGGGTGGTTGATATATATTTTGTGGTTTCTTGTATTGATTATTATTAGTGTTTTGCTGGTCGTGGTTTGAGTAAGTTGTGTTTCTTGAGTTGTTTTGGTTTGAGTTTTTCTGCCACGGTTGCTGGCTGTGGGTGTGGTTATCTCCCCATCTGAGATTTGGATGGTTCTTCCAGGATGGATTGTAGGTGTCACCATAAACCTCATTTTGGCCTGAGCCTTGGTTGTGCACATATTGAGGTTGTTCCTGCTGCTGATTTTCTTGGTTTTCTTCATTTTGTCCCCATGTGGTTGATGGTTGGTTTGTATTCACTGCTGCAATTTGTAAACTATCAATCTTTTTAGCCATCTGCTCAAATTGTTCTTGAATCTGCTGCTGCATTATTTTGTTTTGAGCTAGGATGGTGTCCACCCCTTCTATTTCTAACACTCCTTTCCTTAGTGATGGTTGGCGTTGTCTCTGATGAGCAAAGAAGTATTGATTGTTTGCCACCATATCAATGTGGTTCTGAGCTTCTTCAGCTATCTTCATAAGTTGCATCGAGCCTCCTGCTGAATAGTCAAGTGCCTCTTGAGCTTTCATTATCAGTCCTTCATAGAAATTTTGGAGTTTATCCCATTCATTAAACATCTCAGGAGGGCACTTCCTGATTAGAGATTTGTATCGTTCCCATGCCTCATACAAGGGTTCAGCATCCATTTGTGTGAATGTTTGTACTTCAGTCTTCAATCTAATAACTCTTTGAGGTGGGTAAAACTTGGCAAGGAACTTGGTTACTAGATCATCCCAGTTGTTGATGCTGTCTCTTGGGAATGACTCCAACCATTGAGTAGCTTTGTCCCTCAGGGAAAATGGAAACAACAACAATTTGTAACTGTCAGGATGTACACCATTGGTCTTCACTGTGTTACATATCCTCAGGAAGGTGGATAGGTACTGGTTTGGATCTTCCAAGGGGCCTCCTCCATAAGAACAGTTGTTCTGCACCAAGGTGATGAGTTGGGGCTTCAATTCAAAGTTATTTGCATCGACATTTGGGGTAAGGATGCTACTCCCACAATGCCTTGGATTAGCAAATGTATATGAAGCCAAGACTCTCCTCTGGGGTTGACCATTGTTGTTGGCCATTCTCACTGGTGGATTTGTTGGATTTGTTGAGTGTTCCTCCAATTCATGATATTCTTCATCTGATTCTTCCTCTCTAGCAACATTTCTTTCTCTTGCTTCTCTTCTTAGCCTTCGGAGAGTTCTTTCGTCTTGTTCATGAAAGTTGGGTGGGGTTCTTCTTGTACCTGACATACAAGCAGAACATAAGAAACACTCAAACCAGTGACACTTCAATCTATTGCTAGAATGAAGTTTTAGTTAGCTTAAGCAAAAATTCAAACAGTTAGTGGGTTAATTGAAAATTAAAGGAACAGAAAATAAAAATGCTAGATCTAGATCACCACCTCACTTAATCATTGTCAATCTAATCAATCCCCGTCAACGGCGCCAAAAACTCGATGGGATATTTTAGCGGAGAAACGAATTTCTCCAAAACACCCAAAACTAACCGGCAAGTGCACCGGGTCGCATCAAGTAATAAAAACTCACGGGAGTGAGGTCGATCCCACAGGGATTGAAGGATTGAGCAATTTTAGTTTAGTGGTTGATTTAGTCAAGCGAATCAAGATTTGGTTGATTGATTGGTGAATTGCAGAATTTAAATTGCAAGGAAAGTAAAGGGAACGGGTGATTGGCATGAAATTAAAGAAAACAAGAATTAAATTGCTGAATCTTAAAGTGCAAGTAACATAAATTGCAGAAACTTAGATTGCAAGAAATATAAATTGCAGAATCTTAAAGTGCAAGAAATGTAAATGGCTGGAAATGTAAAGGGGATTGGGGATTGGATTTGCAGAATTTAAACAAGGAAAAGTAAATTGCATCAAACAGAAGAGTAAAAGATGTCTTGAATCAAACCGGATCTCAACCAGAAAAGTAAAATGAGCATGAAAGCAGTAAACAGAGAATGTAAAATTGGGAAATCAGATCTCAGGACCCAGAGACTAGAAAACCAAGTCTAGATCTCAATGCCTTCCTAGATCCAACAAGAACACTTGCCAAGAAATTGTAAATTGCAAAGAAAGTAGATGAAGAACAATTAACAAATATTAAATTCAATAAGCAGTAGAAGAAACAGAGAGATCTTCGGAAGAGATTGAAACAGAATTCCTTCAATTCTCCAACACAAGATCCAAGACAATTGCAATTGAAATTGAAAGCAATAAAACTAAGAGGAAGAGAGTGGAATTCTCCTTCCCCGAAACTAAGAAATTAAAGATCACTCAAAATCCAAAGCTCTCTGAAAACTATTCTGAAAACTCCCCAGAAAAGCTCTCTGAAAACTTGAATTTTATCCTATTTATACACTTTCTTCAAATGATCTTCAAGCCTTGAGTTGGGCCTTTGCTCTTGGTGGAATTGGGTTGAGAGAGGCCTTGGTTGATTGCTCTTGGAGTTTGGAGAGGAACCAAAGTGAACCAGGTGAACCGGGTTGGAGTTTTGCAAAAGTTTGAGTAAAAGTTTGACCAAAAGTTTGAGGCAAACTTTTGGTCTAACTTTTCATATCAGCCCCCATGTTTTGCTGATACCCACGTTGGTGCAAAAGTTAGGGGTCTAACTTTTGCTCCAACGTTGGCCTTCCTTAGTGCACTTATGGCGCCAACGTTAGCCCAAAAGTTAGGGGCTAACGTTGGCGCAAACTTTTGGTGCCCAGGGAGTGTTTTTCTCATGCCAACGTTAGCCACAAATTAGGGGCTAACGTTGGCGCAAACTTTTGGTGCCCAGGGAGTGTTTTTCTCATGCCAACGTTAGCCCAAAAGTTAGGGGCTAACGTTGGGGCTAACTTTTCACCCAAAAGTTTGTGCAAAAGTTTGAGGCTAACTTTTGGTCCAACTTTTTGCTTCCTGGTTCATTTTCACTTATTCCATTGTCCTCTCTTTACTCCTAGCCATTCCTTCTTGCTTCAACCTTTCTCCAAGCTTTCTTCACCTATCATTAATCAACCAAACACATCAAAGCTATGCTTAAAATCATGAGATATTCATTTTATCATAATATGTGACAATTATAGCATAAAACCTCATGAAATAGCATGAATTCATACATGGTCGATTCAATCAAAGAAAGCATGAAAATTTACCCAAATTAGCTTACTTGTAGCTCAAGAAAGTGCATAATTCAATTGAAAACAAAAGAAAAAGGCTAGTGAAACTAGGCTAAGATGACTTGTCATCAACAGTCTTTCAAAGTTACTGTTTTCACTTAAAGGTAATGTAGAAAATCAGATTTTACGGCTTAACCTAGAAAAATTATAACCAAATCTTCAGTTAATACGAAACCTTCAAATTTAAATCCTAACAACTACACTTGTTAAATTTTACTCAGATTTTAATCTCATACCATTTCGATCACTAGCAAATTACTAGGCCGTCCTCAAAGTAACCATTCTATTTTGAAAACCAGATTCTTAATAATGGTTTAGTCTTTTAGACCTAATTCTTCAACAATTCTTAATCCAGTATCAAATATATCAAATGATTATCTTAGTCTCAACCATTTATACATAATCAGTCAAAAACATAATCCTCTACTAATCTCAGGTCACTTTCACAGCCATAGCAATATACCAAACAACCATTTCAATCACAATTTCAGCCACAATTCAATATTCATATAATCAATTTAAACCTCCTACCTCGATGTCGCTATTGCGGAATTTAACGCAATAGTCCCTTTTATTCCTAATTCGTGGCAGCAACCGCAACAGTGACGCCGATGACCCTCTGTAGCAGCGATGTCATCAACAATCATGATAATGGTGGCTAGATGGAAACAAAAACATTTTTGGGCATTTTTCCTATAACACTGAAGCGGCAAGCAGAGATAACAATAATCAAAACAGGTTGTAAATGATACAGATTCAGATACAAGGATGAAGGAGGTGGTGATAACCGAGCAATACCAGGGTAGGGCTAAAATAGTTCATAGCAGCAATGATTCTTTTGGAAAATCAATCGTCACAGTCCACAGCTGCAGCAACTTAATCAGTAATTAAAGAAATCAAGGAAACGAAGCCATAGCAGTAGCATTACGGTGAGTACAACAACAGGGAAGATAGCTTCCTCCTCTACCTCAGCTCGTGATTCCGGCGGCGGCGGTGGAGCATCCTTCAACGACGCTGGCTAAGAGAACACCCACCACCACACGTTCTTCTCCTCCTCTGGTTGTTCATGATTCTCCCCTTCCTTAACCTAATCGACGATGCAGCTTCGGAGATGATAGTGGCGGTCTCCATGGTGACGGTTGCTGCGAGCTCGACAGCAGCTGAACTAGCGGCGGAGGCAACGCATTGCAGCGACAAGGATGAGCGAGTGAACGTCTCCGTCAATCTCTCTCTTCGCGGTTTTGCTTCTCTTCTTCCCTGGCTCTGGCGACAGCGACGGCAACCGGCACAGGGAGCGGCACAGCGCGGTGATCCTTCTTCCTCTCTTCTCCCTCTGTTCCGTCACTCTCTCCCCCTGTTCTCTGTTTCCCCATCAAGCTCCCCCTGTTCCCTTTCTTTCCTTTCTATGCATGTGTGTGTAGTTTGTGAAATCAGGGTATCAATTAGGAAATTTGTGATTTTAAGTTAAATTAGGTTTTGATTTGATAAATTAGAAAAAATATATACGAATATAACAGTTTTACAAAATATTTATGATAGAATAACAATTTAGAATTCAAATATAATGCTATAAATATTACTTTTAAAACGCATAAAATTTTATCTATCAATCTATTAACGAGCTCAAATAATTATTTGTAATTTAAATTATAAAATAAGCATACTAATCACATTTTATAAAATACGGTTAAACTCGAAATATCAATTACCTATATTAAATTATATGACCTTTCATTATTTTTCCATCATAACTTTAATTTCAATTTATATAAAATGACTAATTAAAATAAAAGTTGTACATAAATATTAATTGACTTAAACTTAAAATATTTATAAAAATCAATTTAATCATTCATGATAAATTAATCTCTAAGAGCTCAAATTAATAAAATAAACCATAATTTAATCATAATACAATTTTCTTAGATTAAATTATATAACACTTCCATTACTGAATTCTAATTTGAAATTATATAAAATAACCAATTATAAAAATTTACACAAAAATATTAATTAACTTAATTCCAAATATTAATAAAACTAATTTAATTATTCTTAATTGATTTATAAAATAAAATATCAAATTAATAAAATAAATCGTAACCTTTTAAGAATAAAAGTTACTTAATTTAAATTATACAATTCTTTCTTATTTTTCAATTACTAAAATTATACAAAATATTTCATTATATAAAATTACTTAAGAATCTTAATTGGTTTAAAATGAAATTACCTCCGAATCTACTTAATTATTTCTAATCAAATAATTTTTAAAATTATAAAGTTTAAACTTAATAAAATAAAATCACAATTTATTCATAATTAGATTTTCAAAAATGCAGGATGTTACATTCTATCCAACTTACAAAAATTTTCGCCCTCGAAAATTGATCTAAGATGGAGAAAAGATTCATACTCACATCCCCTTTTGAATATTTTAAAGATTCCAAGAAAATTATATCACAAACACAGAAGAAAATATATTACGTGATGCAAAAGTTAATAAAAATAACTTGACGCAAACCAAATTTCAAAATCTAAAATTAAATAGGCACAATGTTCGTTCAGAACTCTTAACAAAGCATGATCACTTCCTCTCGTCGCCTCAAAATTAAACTCCTTATAACTTCGTATACTGACCAGATTCACTTTCCACACGCACAAATCGCGTCCCTAAGAACTAGCGCATATAAGGAATACGAAACATGAGAAGAGAAAGATAAACGGCACAAAAGATTTATGCGAGAAATTAGAAGAATACTCAAGTTCGCAATTGTACAAGATGGTATTTCGCAAGGATTTGAAGGAATACGTGAAATCATCAACAAACAAGGATATATATAAGCAATGAAATGGAGCATAAAGGGAATTAATTCAAGGCTTAGGAAGAAATTTTGAATCGAATAGTTTCAATATGAACATCATTAGGGAAAATAGTACAACAATTTTGAACAACTTCAATTTGAAATAGAGGGAATTAGTTTATCTCTTTCAAAAGAATATATATAAATCTAACATTTTTTCAATGTACTAAACTTAGTATAAATAATATGTTATATCAATTTAATTTTTAAATCAAAACAAATCATGCATGGTTTGTAAATTAAAGCTTGTTTGGCACTAAGGGCAAAATATTTTCTTTAAAAATCTTGGAGGATACTTAAGTACATAATTAGGTAAGCATAGCCATAGAATTATAATAAAGTTGGAAGAGAATCAGGTTCAATTCAAAGAATAAATTTTGAAGTAAAATTTTCTATAAATCAATAAAAGATAAGTGGTATATCACAGATAAACAAGATTAAACTACATAAAGAAGCTTCAGAGTTCATGTAAGAAAGTCTAGGCTGAATTAAAAATAATCCCTCAAAATTTAAGCAAGGGTTGTGGATATAGCCAAGTAAGAAAAGATTTAAATTGAAATTTTTCTCGAAGAGAATCTGAAACAAGTACTCAAGAAGGAAATTTCAAGAAATAGTATGCTGCATGATGACAAGTCATCTTAGCCGAGTTTCACTAGCCTTTTTCTTTTGTTTTCAATTGAATTATGCACTTTCTTGAGCCATAAGCAAGCCAATTGGGTAGATTTTCATGTTTCCTTTGATTTAATCAACCATAGATGAATTAATGGAATTTCATGAGGTTTTATGCTATAATTGTCATATATTATGAAAGAATAAATATCTCATGATTTTGAGCATAGCTTTGATGTATTTGGTTGATTAATGATAGGTGAAGAAAGCTTGGAGAAAGGTTGAAGCAAGAAGGAATGGCTAGGAGGAAGAGAGAACAAAAAGTTTGAGCAAAAATTTGCCTCAAACTTTAGCTCAAACTTTTGGAATAAGTGAAAATGAACCAGGGAGAAAAAAGCTGGACCAAAAGTTTGCCTCAAACTTTTGCGCAAACTTTTGGGAAAAAAGCTTGACCAAAAGTTTGCCTCAAACTTTTGCGCAAACTTTTGGGAGAAAAGCTTGAGCCAACGTTTGCCTCAAACTTTTTGGAAAACGTTGGCATCACAAATCAACATCCGGGAGAGCAAAAGTTTGCGCCAACGTTTGCCTCAAACTTTTTGGCAAACGTTGGCGCCATGAACAACACACCCTGAAGAGCAAAAGCTTGCGCCAACGTTTGCCTCAAACTTTTTGGCAAACATTGGCGCCATGAGTGTGCAAGGGGAGGCCAACGTTTGAGCAAAAGTTTGACCCCAAACTTTAGCTCAAACGTTGGTATCAGCAAAGATGGGGTGGATGATATGAAAAGTTTGAGTAAAAGTTTGCCTCAAACTTTTACTCAAACTTTTACTCAAGCTTTCATGATTTCAAACCCAGTTCACTTCGGTTCTTCTCCAAACTCCAAGAGCAATCAACCAAGGCCTCTATCAACCCAATTCCATCAAGAGCAAAGGCCCAATTGAAGGCTTGAAAACCATTTGAAGAAAGTGTATAAATAGCATAGGATTTAAGTTTTTAAGAGAGCTTTCTTTTCGGTTTTGATTAGTACACTTAGTAGAGAGCTCACTTTACATTTCTTGGCATTGTTGTTTTAATTCAAGAGAATTTGGGAGGAGAATTGATCTCTCTTCTTCCTTGTTCTTGCCCAGCACTCTTTACTTTCCTTGTCTTGGATCTTGGGTTGGAGAATTGAAGGAAATCTATTTCAATCTCATCCTGAGATCTCTCTGTTTCATTTTACTGCATAATTGAATTCCCATTTTGGTTAATTGCTTCTGTCTTCTGCTTTCTCTGCAATTTACAATTTACAATTCCTTTGCAATTGTTCTTGTTGGATCTAGGAAGGCATTGAGATCTAGACTTGGTTATCTAGTCTCTTGAGTCCTGAGATCTGAATTCTCATTTTACTTTCTCTATTTAACGCTTTTCATGCTCATTTACAATTCTGTTTTTAGATCCGATTCAATCCAAGTCATCTTCTATTTCTCTGTTTGTTGAATTTAATTTTTTTCTTGTTTAATTTCTGCAAATCCAATTCCCAATTCCCTTTACAATTCAAGCCATTTACATTTCTTGCACTTTAAGATTCTGCAATTTACATTTCTTGTGTTCTAAGTTTTTGCCATTTAATTTCTTGTTCTTTAAGATTCAGCACTTTAAATTTCAGTTCTCTTTAAATTCAATGCAATTTACCCATTCCCTTTACTTTCCATGCAATCTAAATTCTGCAAATCACAAATCACTCAATCAAATCTTGATTCGCTTGACTAAATCAACCACTAAACTAAAATTGCTCAACCCTTCAATCCCTGTGGGATCGACCTCACTCCCGTGAGTTATTATTACTTGATGCGACCCGGTGCACTTGCCGGTGAGTTTTGTGTCGGATCGTTTTCCGCACATCAAGTTTTTGGCGCCGTTGCCGGGGATTGATTAGATTGACAATGATTAAGTGAAGTGGAGATCTAGATCAAGCACTTTTTCTTTTCTATCCTTAACTTTCAATTAACCCACTAACTATTTGAATTTTTGCTTAAGCTAAGTAAAACTTCATTCTAGCAGTAGATTGAAGTATCACTGGTTTGTGTGTTTCTTATGTTCTGCTTGTATGTCAGGTACAAGAAGAACCACACCAACCTTTCATGAACAAGACGAAAGAACTCTCAGGAGGTTAAGAAGAGCTGAAAGAGGGAAAAATATTGTTGGAGAAGAGGAATCAGAAGAAGAATTCCAAGATATGGAGGAACATTCAACCAATCCACCTGGTGGAGCAGACAATAACAACAACAACCCACCCCAGAGGAGAGTTTTGGCCTCCTACACCTTTGCAAATGCTAGACATTGTGGAAGCAGCATTCTCACCCCTAATGTCAATGCAAATAACTTTGAATTGAAGCCACAACTCATTACATTGGTCCAAAACAACTGCTCGTTTGGGGGAGGACCATTGGAGGATCCAAATCAACATCTATCTACCTTCTTAAGGATTTGTGACACTGTCAAGTCCAATGGCGTGAATCCTCAGACTTACAAGCTTCTGCTGTTCCCGTTCTCATTAAGGGACAAGGCCGCACAATGGCTTGAAACTTTTTCTCAAGGAAGCATCACTAGCTGGGATGATTTGGTGACTAAATTTCTAGCCAAATTCTATCCACCTCAAAGAGTCATCAGGCTGAAAACTGAGGTGCAAACATTCACACAATTGGATGCTGAAAATCTGTATGAAGCATGGGAGAGATACAAGGCTCTACTGAGGAAATGTCTGATGACAAGTCATCTTAGCCTAGTTTCACTAGCCTTTTTCTTTTGTTTTCAATTGAATTATGCACTTTCTTGAGCCATAAGCAAGCCAATTGGGTAGATTTTCATGCTTCCTTCGATTTAATCAACCATAGATGAATTAATGCAATTTCATGAGGTTTTATGCTATAATTGTCACATATTATGAAAGAATAAATATCTCATGATTTTGAGCATAGCTTTGATGTGTTTGGTTGATTAATGATAGGTGAAGAAAGCTTGGAGAAAGGTTGAAGCAAGGAGGAATGGCTAGGAGGAAGAGAGGACAAAAAGTTTGAGCAAAAGTTTGCCTCAAACTTTAGCTCAAACTTTTGGAATAAGTGAAAATGAACCAGGGAGCAAAAAGCTGGACCAAAAGTTTGCCTCAAACTTTTGTGCAAACTTTTGGGCAAAAAGCTTGAGCAAAAGTTTGCCTCAAACTTTTTGGCAAACTTTTGGCATCACAAATCAACACCCTAGAGAGCAAAAGTTTGCGCCAACGTTTGCATCAAACTTTTTGGCAAACGTTGGCGCATGAACAACACACCCTGGAGAGCAAAAGTTTGCGCCAACGTTTGCCTCTAACTTTTTGGCAAACGTTGGCGCCATGAGTGTGCAAGGGGAGGCCAACGTTTGAGCAAAAGTTTGACCCTAAACTTTTGCCCAAACGTTGGTATCAGCAAAAGAGGGTGGCTGATGTGAAAAGTTTGAGTAAAATTTTGCCTCAAACTTTTACTCAAACTTTTACTCAAGCTTTCATGATTCCAAACCCGGTTCAATTCGGTTCTTCTCCAAACTCCAAGAGCAATCAACCAAGGCCTCTATCAACCCAATTCCATCAAGAGCAAAGGCCCAATTGAAGGCTTGAAGACCATTTGAAGAAAGTGTATAAATAGCATAGGATTTAAGTTTTTCAGGGAGTTAGTTTTCCTTTAAGTTTTTCAGAGAGCTTTCCCTTTTAGTTTTCATAGAGAGTTTTCGGAGAGCTTTTGGTGTTGAGTGAATTTTAATTTCTAAGTCTCGGGGAAGGAGAATTGAATTCCCTTCCTCTTAGTTTTCTTGCTTTCAATTTCAATTACAATTGTCTTGGATCTTGGGTTGGAGAATTGAAGGAAATCTGTTTCAATCTCACCTTGGGATCTTGTTTAATTCTCTGCTTAATTGAATTTCAGTTTCGGTTAATTGCTTCTTCATCTACTTTCTTTGCAATTTACATTTCCTTTGCAATTGCTCTTGTTGGATCTAGGAAGGCATTGAGATCTAGACTTGGTTATCTAGTCTCTTGGGTCCTGAGATCTAAATTCCAATTTTACATCCTCTGTTTAATGCTTTTTATGCTCATTTACAATTCTGTTTTTAGATCCGGTTCAATCCAAGTTATCTTCTACTCCTCTGCTTGTTAAATTTTACTTTTCCTTGTTTAATTTCTGCAAATCCAATTCCCAATTCCCTTTACAATCCAAGCCATTTACATTTCTTGCACTTTAAGATTCTGCAATTTACATTTCTTGCGTTCTAAGTTTCTACCATTTAATTTCTTGTTCTTTAAGATTCAGCACTTTAAATTTCAGTTCTCTTTAATTTCAAGCAAATCACCCATTCCCTTTATTTTTCATGCAATTTAATTTCTGCAAATCACAAATCTCTCAACCAAATCTTGATTCGCTTGACTAAATCAACCACTAAACTAAAATTGCTCAATCCTTCAATCCCTGTGGGATCGACTTCACTCCCGTGAGTTATTATTACTTGATGCGACCCGGTGCACTTGCCGGTGAGTTTTGTGTCGAATCGTTTTCCGCACATCAATGTCCACCAGAAATGTTCACTGAGTGGGACAAGCTACAGAACTTCTATGAAGGACTCACTCTAAAGGCTCAAGAATCACTTGACCACTCAGCTGGAGGATCATTGCAACTGATGAAAATAGCAGAAGAAGCTCAAAATCTTATTGACATGGTGGCTAACAACTAATATTTCTTTGGCCATCAGAGACAACACCAACCATCACTAAGGAAAGGAGTGTTAGAAATGGAAGGGGTTGACACCCTCCTAGCTCAAAATAAGATAATGCAGCAGCAGATTCAAGAACAATTTGAGCAGATGGCTAAAAAGATTGATAGTTTACAAGTTGCAGCAGTGAATACAAGCCAACCATCAACCACATGGGGACAAAATGAAGAAAAACAAGAAAATCAGCAGCAGGAACAACCTCAATATGTGCACAACCAAGGCTCATGCCAAAATGAGGTTTATGGTGACACCTACAATCCATCCTGGAAGAACCATCCAAATCTCAGATTGGGAGATAACCACACCCACAGCCAGCAACCGTGGCAGAAAAACTCAAACCAAAATAACTCAAGAAACACAACTTACTCAAACCACGACCAGCAAAACGCTAATAATAATCAATACAAGAAACCACAAAATACATATCAACCACCCCACCACAATCCACAAACTCATCAAAATAGCATTTCCGCACTAACATCTAACCCCCAAAACTACCACACTAGCCCTACAAATAACTTCCAGCAACCACATTCCACCCCCATCATACCACCAATAGACCATCATGAAAGTAGAATTTCAAGTCTTGAGGCAGCCATACAAGCAATTGCTCAGTCCACTCAAAGCTTGGTCAAAATGCAAGAGAGAAATAAAGCTACCATGAAGAGCCTTGAACGACAAGTGGGACAATTGGCCAAACAAGCTGAACGGGCAACCAATGTTCTCCCAAGTGATACAATCTCTAATCCAAAGGACAAAGGAAAAGCTACAAAGTGGGAGGAGTGCAAAGCAATCATAGTGAAAAGTGAAAAGACTAGGGAGAAGGAAGCCATCAATCAAGAAGAACACAACAGAGAAGTTCCATAAGAAGAGACAGAAGAGAGAAGTGAAGAGGAGAGAAAGACCAAGAATGCAAAAAGCTCAAAGAAAGATGTGGACATCCTTGAAACACAGCTACAAGAGAAGAAGGAAGGGGTGAAGCCAGATGTCCCCAAACTTCCGTACCCTCAGAGGTTCAAAAAAGAAAACGAGGATAAGCAATACTCAAAATTCCTGGATATATTCAAGACTCTCAGCATCAATATTCCTTTCTTAGAAGCACTTGAACAGATGCCATTATATGCCAAATTTATGAAAGAAGTACTCACAAAGAAAAGATCCCTGAAGGAAGGACATATTGTTGAGATGACAAAGGAATGTAGTGCTATCCTCCAAAGAGAGTTGCCAGAGAAGAAAGATGATCCTGGGAGTTTTTACATACCTTGCACCATAGGAAACATAACAATTGAGAAGTCATTTTGTGACCTCGGTGCAGGTATAAACTTGATGCCTTTGTCTCTAATGAGGAAACTTCAAATTTCTGAGCTGAAGTCCACACGAATAGTTCTCCAAATGGCTGACAAATCCATTAAACAAGCACTGGGAGTTGTGGAGAATGTGTTGGTAAAAGTGGAAAAATTCTTTCTCCCAGCTGATTTTGTCATCCTAGATATGGATGAAGACCCTAACACTCCTATCATCCTGGGGAGGCCTTTCCTGGCTACGGGCAGAGCATTGATAGATGTTGAAAAAGGAGAATTATTGTTAAGGGTGCATGATGAGCACCTAGCATTCCATGTTTTTAAAATCCTGCATGAGCCTACTCAAGAAGAAGATTGTATGAAGGATAAGGCCAAGGATCAAAGCTTGAAGGAGGCATTCAATGAGTTAACTCCAAGACTTCTACATCCATGCTTGAAAGAAGTAGAGATGGTGCAACAGACCAAAGAAATCAAGGAGGAACTAGATCCAAAACCCCCAGATGAGAACCTCAACATTCCAGATAAAGAACCACCAAGGCATGAATCATCTCTTAAGAAAGAAGAGAAGAAGAAGAGGCCAAAAGGGTGGAAAAACAAGAAAATCCCCACTGAAGGCTTTTCACCAGGGGATAAAGTAATGTTAAACACCCAACCAATGAAGGTGTCCCCACAATCATCTGAATGCTATACTGTGAACTGGATCCTTTCACTTGAACACCTAGAGATCATCAAAGAGGAGACTGGAAGAAAGTTCACAGTAAGAGGAGAAAAGCTGAGGCACTATGATTTTCAACCTCCTTGATCAAAAGAACAAGATGTCAAGCTAGTGATAATAAAAGAGCGCTTGTTGGGAGGCAACCCAACCTGAGGTAGTTTTCTTTTCATAGCTTTTTCAATAAAAATATTGAATAATTGATATGTATTGCAAGGAGCTAAGTTTGGTGTTGCACACCAAAAACAACTTAAGGGAGAATGGAGGATTCTAAGTTTGGTGTTCCACCAAAACCTCATTCAAAAGCACATTCTAACTTCCTGCACATTGCTAGTTCCAAGCAATCAAACAGATTATTCAACCACTTAACTGCTTTTTAGTCTTAACTTCATAACCTTTAGCAAGGACACAAGATTTTGCCTAGATTTAACCTGCTGTACCCAGAGAAGTGGCAAAAAATTAAGTTTGGTGTTCCCACACCAAATTAAATCCACAAGCCACACTCAATTCATGCATACTAACTGGTCATCTAAGGGCTTGAGAAGCAAGCAACTTTTGAGAATTGTGCAGGGAATTCACCACATTTGAAGACACTATGCATCATAACTCAAAAGGGCACAACAGAAGGAAAGACAAAGGAACTGCAAACCAATAGGTTGTATCTACACTTAACTCTTACTGTTGAAAAATGCTTTGACTTGTGTCTTGCTAATGTGTTCATCTAGTACAAGTAGAATCACTCTTAAAATAAGTAAGCTAGCCTATGTATGTGCTTGTGTGTTTACTTTCACTGAACAAAAAGCATGCTTTGTCCCCTGCATCTTTAATTCAATAAAAGAAATGTTTGAATGTGAAGTGAGATAGTTCTCTGTTAGATAGAAGTACAATAAAAGTAAGTGGTGGTATGAATGTGTGATTGTATAATAGCTCACTTTTAGTGAATAAAAGAACTAGGGTGTTTCCTTCTAAGTATAAAGTGACCTATTGTTTATGAATCTCAATCAAATAAAAATCCTTGGTTAGAAAGAAAAAAAAAAGAAAAAAAAGGGAGAAAAAGAAATAGCCAAAGAGTGGCAGAACAAAAGAAAACAAAAAGAAACAAAGCTGGACACCAATAGCTTGAACCTTAGAATATATGCCTGTGGTATCTTAGTATTAGGATCTGCTTGGACTACTAAGTTCTTTGGAGTGCATCAACACTCGGTGACTTGGGTTAACTAACCCAGGATCATCAGCTGAAAGTCCACTATCAAGAGCAACCTAACTACAAGGCATTTAGTAGCCTAAAGAGGTGCTGGGCATCAATGTTTTAAGAAGGAATGTGAGCCAAGTGTCTATAGTGAATAATGTGTCAAGTATAAAGAAAAGAAAATGAACTTGCTACACATGACACTCAAATAAAGCTTATGAACAAAATAATAGCCAAGGATAAAGGAATAATGAGAGGTCATAGCAGTATGTTACTTGAAGCTTGAAGGAGACTTTCTAGGCTTAAGAGTCAATAAGAAGTGAGTGTTTACATATCCACATAAAACCCCATGAACTACCAATAATACTCTGCTAGCATGAACATCCTCTTCCATTTCATTCTTTCTTCTCAATAAATTTTCTTGCTTGGGGACAAGCAAGCTTTAAGTTTGGTGTTGTGATGACAAGTCATCTTAGCCTAGTTTCACTAGCCTTTTTCTTTTGTTTTCAATTGAATTATGCACTTTCTTGAGCCATAAGCAAGCCAATTGGGTAGATTTTCATGTTTCCTTTGATTTAATCAATCATAGATGAATTAATGGAATTTCATGAGGTTTTATGCTATAATTGTCATATATTATGAAAGAATAAATATCTCATGATTTTGAGCATAGCTTTGATGTATTTGGTTGATTAATGATAGGTGAAGAAAGCTTGGAGAAAGGTTGAAGCAAGAAGGAATGGCTAGGAGGAAGAGAGAACAAAAAGTTTGAGCAAAAGTTTGCCTCAAACTTTAGCTCAAACTTTTGGAATAAGTGAAAATGAACCAGGGAGCAAAAAGCTGGACCAAAAGTTTGCCTCAAACTTTTGCGCAAACTTTTGGGAGAAAAGCTTGAGCCAACGTTTGCCTCAAACTTTTTGGCAAACGTTGGCATCACAAATCAACACCCTGGAGAGCAAAAGTTTGCGCCAACGTTTGCCTCAAACTTTTTGGCAAACGTTGGCGCCATGAACAACACACCCTGAAGAGCAAAAGCTTGCGCCAACGTTTGCCTCAAACTTTTCGGCAAACGTTGGCGCCATGAGTGTGCAAGGGGAGGCCAACGTTTGAGCAAAAGTTTGACCCCAAACTTTAGCTCAAATGTTGGTATCAGCAAAGATGGGGTGGCTGATATGAAAAGTTTGAGTAA
The DNA here is from genome assembly GCF_003086295.3 of Arachis hypogaea. Taxonomy (NCBI): domain Eukaryota; kingdom Viridiplantae; phylum Streptophyta; class Magnoliopsida; order Fabales; family Fabaceae; genus Arachis; species Arachis hypogaea. The sequence continues at coordinate 54,837,652 of NC_092049.1, forward strand.
AAGTTTGCCTTAAACTTTTACTCAAACTTTTACTCAAGCTTTCATGATTCCAAACCCGGTTCACTTCGATTCTTCTCCAAACTCCAAGAGCAATCAACCAAGGCCTCTATCAACCCAATTCCATCAAGAGCAAAGGCCCAATTGAAGGCTTGAAGACCATTTGAAGAAAGTGTATAAATAGCATAGGATTTAAGTTTTTAAGAGAGCTTTCTTTTCGGTTTTGATTAGTACACTTAGTAGAGAGCTCACTTTACATTTCTTGGCATTGTTGTTTTAATTCAAGAGAATTTAGGAGGAGAATTGATCTCTCTTCTTCCTTGTTCTTGCCCAGCACTCTTTACTTTCCTTGTCTTGGATCTTGGGTTGGAGAATTGAAGGAAATCTGTTTCAATCTCATCCTGAGATCTCTCTGTTTCATTTTACTGCATAATTGAATTCCCATTTTGGTTAATTGCTTCTGTCTTCTGCTTTCTCTGCAATTTACAATTTACAATTCCTTTGCAATTTTTCTTGTTGGATCTAGGAAGGCATTGAGATCTAGACTTGGTTATCTAGTCTCTTGAGTCCTGAGATCTGAATTCTCATTTTACTTTCTCTGTTTAACGCTTTTCATGCTCATTTACAATTCTGTTTTTAGATCCGATTCAATCCAAGTCATCTTCTATTTCTCTGTTTATTGAATTTAATTTTTTTCTTGTTTAATTTCTGCAAATCCAATTCCCAATTCCCTTTACAATTCAAGCCATTTACATTTCTTGCACTTTAAGATTCTGCAATTTACATTTCTTGCGTTCTAAGTTTCTGCCATTTAATTTCTTGTTCTTTAAGATTCAGCACTTTAAATTTCAGTTCTCTTTAAATTCAATGCAATTTACCCATTCCCTTTACTTTCCATGCAATCTAAATTCTGCAAATCACAAATCACTCAACCAAATCTTGATTCGCTTGACTAAATCAACCACTAAACTAAAATTGCTCAATCCTTCAATCCCTGTGGGATCGACCTCACTCCCGTGAGTTATTATTACTTGATGCGACCCGGTGCACTTACCGGTGAGTTTTGTGTCGGATCGTTTTCCGCACATCACTGCACCGAAATAATTCCGAATTTAGAGCAAGGAGCATAGAGTTTGTAAGGTAAGGATAAATGTTTCAAAAAATTCAAACAGTAGCCAGATACAGAGTCAAGCAAGGACATGCACGAATAATAATGCAAGGTTAGCAAGAAAGAGATCAGAAACTAGAAATTCAAATACAGTTGATAAAGAAAGAAATAACAAGCACGAATAAAGATTATACGTCGAAACGGAACTAATCTCTAGAACTTAGTTTCTAACATCCCCAAAACCTCGTGATTCACATTAACCTAACACTTCTATTTCGTCTAAGATAACCCATTAGTGTTCCATATACATAAATCATTAGTATTAAGTTGGCCAAACTTGATACCATGAGGTATGCAATGGTAAACTAATAGCGTTAATCACTAGACAATCATGCATATAAAACATAAACTCTTGTCATCAGAACAAGTTATAAGGCATGATAGACACCCAGAGCATGCAATGAAGCATAGTTAGTCCATTCCCAAGGCTCTACAGGAAGGACTGCTCTGATACCATATTGAAACATCCTTTCCAGCAAAATACCTTGCTTAAGTCAGGGTATTTCCACTAGAAAGAACATTACGTAACCTTCTCTAGTATTAACTACTTAATTATCGAGCCTTTGTATCGAGTTTGCGTTTCAGTTTTAAGAAAATTCTAGAAAATTTTGTTTTTTATTCATTAAAGTCATAATTCAAACATTTACAAATAATAATAATCACATAAATATTATTGATAATAATTCTTATACAAAAGAAACCAAATAAAACTCAAATACAATATACCAAACCTACCCTTCTATATGAAATAAAATCTCAAGGGACAATCAGCGAGGGGACTCTACCAGACCAATTAAAACCATAAAGAAAACCTACTAATTGCTCGCAGCTTCAAATTGCATCTTCAAACCTGTGTCACTGAAAGGATGGAAAATTTGGGGGTGAGAACCAAACCACATGTTCTCAGTAGAGGTCGAGAACGCCGTGAAAGTAAAGAATAAAGCGCAAATAGTTAATTTCATTCAGAGACATCTAAAAGAAAATTAACCTTCTTTAAAAGCATTAGTTAATTATTCAAAATCCTAGAACCATATTTTCTTTATAAAACTCTTAAAAGTTTCCTAAACTGTATGAATGACCAACCTGTTCCAAGCATAGGTTCATTAAATCTATGCTGAACCAGTTTGATTTTTCATACTTTACTAGACCATAACATAAAAGAAGTTACCTACGCGGTATAAATGATCATCCTGCTCCAAGAATAGGTTCATTAAGTCTATGCTGAACCAGTCAGATACTTTATACAAAACTAGACCTCAAATGTACCAGTCACGGCCTTAGGCCCAAACAACTCAATCAACACCCATTTCACCACAATCCAGCTAATCAGTTACAAACACAAGTAATGAGGTTCAAACACAATCAAGAGCAATTACATCAAGTATAGCAACTAGCAGTTAAATAGAATTATTCACTTAGGCAAACCAATTACAATATACACACCCAAACAATGTCACATAGATGCATATGATGCATGTCTAGTCCTAGTGCAGGCCATGAGCTCATGTGTCGGTTAGCACCTGCATTCCCGACATTTATCCGGTCACGAGTTCACGATTTCCCGGATACGATTTTCCGTTCAAATAAATGCACATATAATTATTAGCAGCTCTATTGAGACAGCCTCTGCTTTCTACTCGCAGGAAATATATACTCTTGGGAACGAAAAATTACTCTTGGGTTGCCTCAGGGCAACAGATAAATAAACAAACATCTCTTGGGTTGCATTAAGCAACAAACAAATAAATAATATCTCTTGGGTTGCATTAAGCAACAAATATATATATAATATCTCTTGGGTTGCCGCAAGCAACAAACAAACATCTCTTGGGTTGCTTCAAGCAACAAACAAATAAACAAATATCTCTTGGGTTGCCTCAAGCAACAGATAATCATAGAATAAGTACTTTACTCTTTCCTTTTTCTTTCTTAATTGCAAGTACGCAAGCGGGACAAGACCCACGCCCTTGCCAACAATCCCGTATACTAGATAATATTTTCTTAAAAGAATCATTGAAGTTATTATCATTAAATAAGCCTTAAATATTGATTTTGATTAAGTCCTTGTACTTTTATAAAAATTTGGACATAATCTCCTTTAAAAATAGGACTTAGCCACCCTTACGGGTCCCAACCAAACAATTTACCAAACTCTTTTCAACCTCTCCAATATCAAATCAATTCAGAATCAAACAAATTCCAACATTGAATCATCCATATAACACTAAGGTTCATCTTTAATTTTATGAACTCATAACTCTCACTCAGGCATTCTCAACACCCTATCTTCTTTTCTGTTTTTAATATAGCAAATGAACTCGGAATTGTGCAAACTTTATGTCCAGGCGTTCATCATGAAATAAGCTTTCTATCAAACCAAAGATCATAATTTTCTGGTTTCTCTAGCTTTAGGAATAGAGGAAAAATCATGACTGCTCTGTAGTGCGTAAAACCAGAAAAATAGCAGCAGCATGTGATATTCAAAATTCAATATAAAATCCAAGTTAAATCCAATGATTTTAAAAATTAATATAGTTCAACTTCACTCATCCAGGTTTCTTTTCCAATTAGTTCTAGGTCAATATCATTTTTAATGAAGAAGTTATATAACCTAGAATTTGACTACTTTTCTGCAGAATTCTGTTTTAAAACTTAATGAACTCATCTTCTTCCAAGTCCCATAACTTACTCATTAAAATATGGATAGCCCTGAAATTTAAATCACATATGCTAAACATACTTAATTTTCACTTCCAATTGGTTGCACCTCGATATCCAACCAGGTTCAAAAGTTATAAACTTCCAAATTTACTGATTCAAGAAAACAGAATCCGGCCTTTACTGCATAATGCATCGTATTTCAAAAATTCGTATCTTCTAAACCGCAAGTTCAACCGTTCTGAAATTTTACGACATTAAAATAATAAGACTAAAGTTTCATTTAAAATTAGTTTTGCTTCAAAATTCAATTCGGAACATTCACAGAGAGCCAATAAGTTACTGCTGTTCCAAAAATTCTGCAGTAAAAATCAGATCCCACAACCATTACTCAAAAATTCACCATAAATCTTATATTTAATGAAAAGATCTCAAACTCTCCAATTCAGTTCCAATTATTCTCAAGTTTAACCAGGAATTGGTTCAACGCAATTCTGATCATCACAGAGTTAGTTACAGTCTTTCAAAATTACTGTTTTCACTTAAAGGTAATGCAGAAAATCAGATTTTACGGCTTAACTTTGAAAAATCATAACCAAATCTTCAGTTAATACGAAATCTTCAAATTTAAATCCTAACAACTACACTTGTTAAAGTTTGCTCAGATTTTAATCTCATACCATTTCGATCGCTAGCAAATTACTAGGCCGTCCTAAAAGTAACCATTCTATTTTGAAAACCAGATTCTTAATAATAGTTTAGTCTTTTAGGCCCTAATTCTTCAACAATTCTTAATCCAGTATCAAATATATCAAATGATTATCTTAGTCTCAACCATTTATATATAATCAGTCAAAACCACAATCCTTTACTAATCTCAAGTCACTTTCACAGCCATAGCAATATACCAAACAACCATTTCAATCACAATTTCAGCCACAATTCAATATTCATATAATCAATTAATTACTCACATGTATTAAATCTATTTGCAGTTATTCAATAAACTTTGTAGGTATTCTTAAATTGAAATCGTTTTAAATCCCCTACCTCGATGTCGCAATTGCGGAATTTAACGCAACAGTCCCTTTTATTCCTAATTCGTGGCCGCAACTACAACAGTGACGCCGATGACCCTCTGCAGCAGCGATGTCATCAACAATCGCGATAACGGTGGCTAGATGGAAACAAAAACATTTTTAGGCATTTTTCCTATAACACTGAAGCGGCAAGCAGAGATAACAATAATCAAAACAGGGTGTAAATGAAACAGATTCAGATACAAAGATGAAGGAGGCTGTGATAACCGAGCAATACCAGGGCAGGGCTGAAATAGTTCATAGCAGCAATGATTCTTTCAGAAAATCAATCGTCACAGTTCACAGCTACAGCAGCTTAATCAGTAATTAAAGAAAACAAGGAAACGAAGCCATAGCAGTAGCATTACGGTGAGTACAACAACAGAGAAGATAGCTTCCTCCTCCACCTCAGCTCGTGATTCTAGCGGCGGTGGTGGAGCATCCTTCAATGACCCTGGCTAAGAGAACACTCACCACCACATGTTCTTCTCCTCCTATGGTTGTTCATGATTCTCCCCCTCCTTAACCTAATCGACGATGCAACTTCGGAGATGATAGTGGCGGTCTCCATGGTGACAGCTATTGTGAGCTCGACGGCAGCTGAACTAGCGGCGAAGGCAACGCATGGCAGCGACAAGGATGAGCGAGTGAACGTCTCCGTCAATCTCTCTCTTCGCGGTTTTGCTTCTCTTCTTCCCTGGCTCTGGCGACAGCGACGGCAACCGGCACAGGGAGCGGCACAGCGCGGTGATCCTTCTTCCTCTTTTCTCCCTCTGTTCCGTCACTCTCTCCCCCTGTTCTCCGTTTCTCCCTCAAGCTCCCCTTGTTCCCTTTCATTCCTTTCTGTGCATGTGCGTTTAGTTTGTGAAATTAGGGTATCAATTAGGAAATTTGTGATTTTAAGTTAAATTAGGTTTTGATTTGATAAATTAGGGAAAATATATACGAGTAATATAACAGTTTTACAAAATATTCATGATAGAATAACAATTTAGAATTCAAATATAATGTTATAAAGATTACTTTTAAAACGCATAAGATTTTATCTATCAATCTATTAACGAGCTTAAATAATTATTTGTAATTTAAATTATAAAATAAGCATACTAATCACATTTTATAAAATATGGTTAAACTCGAAATATCAATTACCTATATTAAATTATATAACCTTTCATTATTTTTCCATCATAACTTTAATTTCAATTTATATAAAATGACTAATTAAAATAAAAGTTGTACATAAATATTAATTGACTTAAACTTAAAATATTTATAAAAATCAATTTAATCATTCATGATAAATTAATCTCTAAGAGCTCAAATTAATAAAATAAACCATAATTTAATCATAATACAATTTTCTTAAATTAAATTATATAACACTTCCATTACTGAATTCTAATTTGAAATTATATAAAATAACCAATTATAAAAATTTACACAAAAATATTAATTAACTTAACTCCAAATATTAATAAAACTAATTTAATTATTCTTAATTGATTTATAAAATAAGATATCAAATTAATAAAATAAATCGAAACCTTTTAAGAATAAAAGTTACTTAAATTAAATTATACAATTCTTTCTTATTTTTCAATTACTAAAATTATACAAAATATTCCATTATATAAAATTACTTAAGAATCTTAATTGGTTTAAAATGAAATTACCTCCGAATCTACTTAATTATTTCTAATCAAATAATTTTTAAAATTATAAAGTTTAAACTTAATAAAATAAAATCACAATTTATTCATAATTAGATTTTCAAAAATGCGGGATGTTACACTGGGTGCCAGAATGGGCGTAAAACGCCAAGAAATGTGCAAATTCTACGTTTTACGCCAGAAAGTTTTTGACTGATTTTTTATGCCAGTTTGGGCCATCAAATCTCGAGCAAAGTATGGACTATTATATATTTATGGAAAGCCCAAGATGTCTACATTCCAACGCAAGTGAGAGCGTGCCAATTGGACTTCTGTAGCTCCAGAAAATCTACTTCGAGTGTAGGAGGGTCAGAATCCAACAGCATCTGCAGTCCTTTTTCAGCCTCTAAATCAGATTTTTGCTCAGGTCCCTCAATTTCAGCCAGAAAATAACTGAAATTACAAAAAAATATACAAACTCATAGTAAAGTTCATAAATATTATTTTTGAATAAAAACTAATAAAAATATAATAAAAAGTAAATAAAACATACTAAAAACTATGTAAAAACAATGCCAAAAAGGGTATAAATTATCCACTCATCATGCACCAAAGTTGAAGGCCAACTTTTCTCATGGAGAGGCATTGGAGGAGGAAGATGATATTGTGGTACCAGCCAAGGAGTGTAATGCCTTAGTCCAGAAGATGATACTGTGTCAAATCCCAGAAGCTTCCTGATTCCCTGTACTATAGAGACCATCACCTTTGTGAAGGCACTATGTGACCTTGGCTCAAGCATCAACCTCATGCCTCTTTCTGTGATAAAGAGGCTGCAAATTCTAGAGGTGCAGCGTGCCAAGATCTCATTGGAGTTGGCAGACAAGTCCCTGAAAAGGGCACATGGCGTGGTGGAAGATGTCCTAGTGAAGGTTGAAGACCTGTACATCCCTGCTAATTTAGTAATCTTAGACAATGGGGAGAACAGAGATGAATTCATCATCCTTGGAATGCTTTTCCTAGCCACTGCTAAGGCCATAATTGATGTGGAAAGAGGAGAGCTAGTCCTGAGACCAGATGAGGATTGTATCTGGTTCAAGATCCCCAACCCTCAGTCTCCCTCTGACATAGGAGGTACCATTGTGCAACACATAGTGTTCTAGCCTTCCCTCTTAGTATAGAGCTTTACAGAGGCCCCGGACACCAACTCTAAGTTTGGTTTTTAGCAAACATCATCAAGCACTCAGAAGGAAGGTACTAAGAAGAAGGTACCTAAAGACTGGAGGGACAAAAAGATCCTCACTGAAGCCCTCTTACCTGCCATGAGAGTTCTCTTCACCAAAAGTCTAGTCATTCTACATACTGTAAACCAGATCCTATCTCAAGAGCATATAGAGCTCATTCATGAGAGCACAGGAAGAAAGTTCACTGTAAGGGGTTAAGATCTAAGCCCCTATCTACCTCCGTAAAGGAGCTGTCCGTCAAGCTAATGACGGTAAAGAAGCGCTTGTTAGGAGGCAACCCAACTATTCACATAGTATTTTCAGTTTTATTTCATTTATTTTGAGTTTTATATCATAGTTTTTTGTTGCTTTTTGATTTTTGTTGTCATGTGCAGCACTTAGGACAGAAATAGAGATATGCAGAACTAATAACAGAACACCCTGGGGAGAGCCTCTTGCTAGCGTTGAACACCAGACAAGGAGGAAGCTGGGCATGCAATGCCCATGCAAGAGCTCAGAAGACCCTCTCACTGATCCCCTTTGGGTGTTCAACGCCCATTGAGGAGGAATTGCTGGCATTGAACGCCAGAAAGGGAGCAGCTTGGGCGTTCAACGCCCCTGAGGGATACGCATTGGCGTTGAACGCCAAACAGGGAGCAATGCTGGGCATTTAACGCCCCATATAGAGCTGCCAAGCCTGCATCTTAACCCCCCTATGGACCTTCAATGCCCATTCCTGGCGTTGAACGCTAGGTAGGGGGCAGGGAGCTCGAAGTTTCAAGCTTCTTAAGCCAGTGGGTCCCACAGAATCTCCACTTACCTCACCTACCACACCTCCCCCTTCTCTCTCCTACTTTCTAAACCTTGAAAACCACACCCTATTCAAATTCAAACCATTCCTACCCTTTCTTCCCCCATAACCGAACCCTATACCACATCCTAACCCTATATATACCCCCTCACACAACCCTTTATACACACACCTCCTCAACCCTCTCTCCTTATAACCCTATACACTTTCCACACCCTTCTTCTTCCACATTACCCCACATTACCGAGAGCAACTCTTAGATTTTAGCCCAGAAAGTATGAGAGTGGCGCTACAATTGCCACACGTGCTAGGTGACCCACACTCTTACACTAGAAGGGTCAAATCCTACCAAAGATTGGATCAAGTCCTTGCGGATATTTGTGTGGAATGAGCTCAGTGGAGAAGGGACGCACAAGGCAAGCCCTATCAATTAGGTAGGCTTGACCTCAAGCCTGTATCCTAAGGATGGTTGGAGTTTATCCAATGCTCCACCATCCCACAAGTAACCGATCTGAGGTTACTATTGACCGAGCAATAATGATTCACTGAATTATGCTTGGGAATGAGGTGGGGTTACATGAGGTGAAACCTCAAGTGTTGTACAAGGTGGCTAAAAATACCTCCACTCAAGTGAGGTTAGCATTCCCAAACCTCATATATCACCTATTTAATTTAGCTGGAATTGACATAGCCGGAGACACCCTCAATGAGATGGATAAGCCCATCACAAAGAGGAAGATCGGGCATGTGAGAGAGCCTGCACATGAACCCCAGTAAAAGCCTGTGTAGCCGCCTCCACCAGAGATCCTTGAGATGCCTCAAGGGATGTACTTTCCTCCCCGTGACTATTGGGATCAATTGAACACCTCAATAGGGGAGCTAAGCTCAAGCATGGACCAGTTGAGAGTGGAGCACCAAGAGCACGCCACTATCCTCCATGAGATGAGAGAAGATCAGAGAAGATTGATAGAGGAATAGCTAAGACATGGGTGGAACATAGAGGAGATCAAATGCTCCATTGGATATTCCAGAGGGAGCAGTAGCCACCATCACTGAGGTTATTGAGTCCCATTATCTCTCTATTTGCTTTATTTCTATTTTTATTGTACTTTAAATTCTTGTCTGTTTTCTCTTATAAGTTCATGATCACGTCTTGTATTTGTTATTTTCGAGTTTTATTTTCTTGTTTCATTTTGGTTATAAGGTATTCATTGTATCCTCACCATGCTTGAAAAAAATAATTTGAAAAAAATAGTGAGATACATAAGTTTTAAGCATGTCATGAGAGATTCTAATTGTTTAAGATGTGGTGGCCTTGCATTCACTTTCTGAATGTATGAATTAACAGCGCACAATTGATATTAGAATTGAGAATGTTGGCTCTTAAAAGAACAAAGGATTTAGAGAAGTATTATTGGATCCCTGAAAAATAAAAATATTGATTCATGAAGCAAGAAAAAGCAGCAAAAAAAGAAAAAGAAAAAAAAAAGAGAAAAAGAAAAGAATGCTCATAAAGGAAAATTCAAAAGAGCAAGGATCTGAAGTTTTGAGCATCAACGGTTAGGAGGGTTAAAAATTAGCATAAAAAGCTCAATTGAGTTTCTATCCCTAACTAAATGCTTGTGGTGTGAATGTGTCAAGTGAAAAGCTTGAGACCGAGCAGTTAAAGTCGTGATCCAAAGGAAAAGAGTACACTTAAGAACTCTAGGCATCACTAACTAGAAATTTAAGCAAAGTTAAATTCGAATCAAAAGGGTTCCCCCAGTTAAGTGCCTGTGGCGTCTATGTATCCGGTGGTAATATGGGAAAACATAACACTTAGAGTCACGGCTAGGCTCAAAAGGGTGCAAAGCACTAAAAGAAGCTGTGTTCAAGAATCAAGAAGAACTGAACTAAGAGAATCAATAATATCATCCGGATTCTAGTTCTAAGAGATGTCAATATTTCTAAACTTCAAAGGAAAATGAGATGCCAAAACTGTTCAGAAGTAAAGAGCTATTAGCCCCATTCAATACTTGGAACTGAGTTTCATTGAAAACTCTGACACTTATTGTATCTTTCTCCTCTTTTTAGTCCTACTTCTTTTTGGTTGCTTGAGGACAAACAACAGTTTAAGTTTGGTATTCTGGTGAGCAAATATTTTATACGCTTTTTGATGCTATTTTCATAGTGTTTTTAGTATATTTTGTTAAGTTTTGTTATATTTTAGTAGATTTTATTGCAAAATTAACTTTTTGGATACTAATTTGAGCTTTTGTGTTTTTTATATGATTTTAGGTTATTTTTAGGTGAATTTGGCAAGTTTTGGCAAAGTCTGATTCAAAGGCAAAGAAAGGAGTGTAGATGCTGTCAGATCCTGACCTCCATGCATTCAAATGAGAATTTTTGGAGCTACAGAGGCCCAATTGATGCAATCTTAATGACGTTGGAAAGCTAACTTCCAGGGCTTTCCAGCAATGTATAATGCTTTATACTTTTCTTTGGATTTGACTACCCAAAACAGGCGTTGAATGCCCAAACTATCCCCTTTCTGGCGTTCAACGCCCAAGGAGGACTGAAGCCAGCATTGAACGCCCAAGACTGGCATTCAACGCCACAAGGGGAGCAAAGAAGCAGCATATTTACCTAACACCCACTCCTTCAAGTTAGACGCCAAGCTTAGCCCAAACACTCACCAAGTGGGCCCAGAAGTGGATTTTCGCACCTTTCTGCTTATTTTATTTCACTTTTTCTATTTTTTAATTATAAGATTAGTATATATAGGTGAAGATCACCTATGTTTAGGATCTTCTCCCCCTCAGAACATAGCATACATTATTTTCTGTACAGTATGAGCGACTAAACCTCCTAGGTTAAGGTTAGGAGCTCTGCTGATTCCGATGGATTAATACAATTACCTTTCTACTTTAATTTATGTTTGATTATATTCTATGATGCATTTTCATTCTTCATCCTTATGGACCTAGGGTGGAACTGACATATGACCATTGATTCTACATGAGTTCTTGTGAGTCCCTGACAGGATAGTATTGAGCTGTAGCTTGAGAGTACATCACAGATTCCAACACGTATCTGGATGATGTGTGAGGAATTAATTGTTGATTCATTGCAAGTATAGCCAAATCAACAACTAACTCTCACAATCAAATGTTAAAATTCAAATTAAAGTAACCGAGAGTACTTAAACCTCGGGTCGTCTTTCCTAGGAGTTGCAATTAAGTGTCATGTTATTGACTATGGGAGGAAATAGGGATTGGATGGTAAGAGAGGCAAGAAATGTAAATAGCAAGAGAGTGAATGATCATGCAAGAAATTAAAAGGAAAGCAATTAAAAGTAATGAAAATGTAGATTAAATGATAAAAAGGACTCTTGGCAAGAAGTGGGTAATTAAGGATTCCTATCCTAGTTGTGGACCACAAATATGGTAATTGTGTGTGAATTAATCCCAATTAGTCTATCCCAACATCGAGGATAAGTCAAAAGGGCATAATTGATTCCAATCCCTCAATCCTAGTCAACACTAGTGGGTTACTTAGAGTCAAGGAAAACCAAACCAATTAATAATCCTCATACAATGCGGAATGGACATCCACAACTCAATTTCACGCAAACACCCAATTTCTCAACAAAGAGTGTGAAACCTAAACATGCAAGAAATTAAACATCAAAGCAATAAAAGTCAAAGCAATTAAACTTCAAATGCAAGAAAACCTCTTGGCAAGTAATTGAGAGCTAAGATTACCTATCCTAGTCATTGAGCAGAAACATATGATGATTATGAAGAGTTAGTCCTATTTAGTTAACCCTACATCGAAGATAAGTCAAATAGGCATAGTTGATTCCAATCCCTAAGTCCTAAGTCAACACTATTGGGTTACTTAGAGTCAAGGGAGACCAAATCAAGTAACTACTCTAATATATCAAACAAGAATGGACATCAATGACTCAAGGGTCACCAAAGTCATCAAATTCAAGCCAAGAGTGGAGAAAAACTAAGTAAAAACTAAGCCAAACATTTTATCAAACACTTGGTGTGCATGAAAAATAAAATCAAATTAAATTGCATTAACAAAGAGTGTTCATAACATAAAAATGGCAAGATAAAGAAAATAACAAAGGAAATGAAGAAGAACAAAGATGCAATAACAATAAATAACAAGGAAAAGTATATGAAACAAGAATTAAAAGTAGGAATTACAAAGAAAATTAACTAAAAACCCGAGGTTCTAGAGAGAAGAGGGAGCTTCTCTCTCTAGAAAATGAACTACATGATGCTAAACTAACCTTAATTGCTCCCCCCTTGCTTCCACTTGAATTGGGGTTGAAATAGCTTTAGAAATGAGTTGGACTAGGTTTTGGAGGCCCAGAATTTGCCCCCAGCGATTTGCATTAATGAGCTCACGTGACGCAGGTCACGCATATGCGTGGGTCACGCGTACGCGTCGCCTGGCAAAATTCATTTCCACGCGTCGCGTGGGTCACGCGTATGCATTGCCGTGCTCGCTCTTGTGCGCACGCACGCATCGCTTGTGCGCACGCATGGATGCTGGAATGTCCAAACTCCATTTCTTCATGGTTTCTTCCCTTTTGCATGCTCCTTTTCTCACTTCTTCAACCCATGCTTACCTTGGAAACCTGAAATCACTTAACAAATACATCAAGGCACCAAATGGGATTAAAGTGAATAAAATTTAGCAATTAAAAGGCCTAAAAAGCATGTTTTCACTTTCAGACACAATTTAGGATGAAATCATGAAACTATGCTATTTCATTGAATAAGTGTAGGAAAAGTTGATAAAATCTACCCAATTAGAGCAAATAAATACCATGAAATGTGGATTTATCACTGGGCTAATTGGGATATGTGACATAAAATCTCGTTAGTCGTGGGTGATTGAGGTTTCTGTGGCGCTGAGGCTAGAACCATAGAGCTTCATTCTCCTATCTGGAATATCTGACCTTGTCTATGACATTTTGAGTAGGATCACTAGAGATTGAAGGCGTGAGCTTCATCCTCGTCCAAATTGAATGACCACTGTCCCTGGCGTTTGGTTTGGATTTGAGGATATTAATGACTACTGACCCTGGTTTAGTCACTTACAGCCTTGCCATTGAATGAATCATTCGTTGTTGAAGTAAACATTAAGAAGTGTTAATCCAGAAGAACAAGCATCTCTGAAACCTTAACTACTCCTTCATCATCGTTTCTACATCAATTCAATATTGCTTTTTTCTATTATTTCGTTTTATGCATTTACAACACCAACCATCTTTTCTTTTCAGCTGACTAAGATATGCAAGATAACCACAGCTTGCTTAACCGACAATCCTCATGGGATCGACCGTCCCACAAGAAATACTTGGCATCACTAAGCAGCTTCTTCACCTGGTATTTAGTATATTCTTTTAGGATGAACCTCATAGCCTTGTAATTTGCAATATCTACAAATCGTGGGGCTCTCTGTATAGCAAAGAGTTGCTCATAAAAAAAAGTCTTATTCACAGGAATGAGTTGTTGCATGACATCTTCGGGCTCAATCATAGAAAGGTGGTCAGCCACTTAGTTCTCTGACCCCTTTTCTGTCTTTAATCACAATATCAAACTACTGAAGAAGGAGCACCCACCTGATCAATCTTGGTTTAGCATCCTATTTGGTTAGAAGGTACATAAGAGAAGCATGGTCAGTATAACTAATAACCTTAGAACCAATCAAATGGGACCTAAACTTATCAAATGCAAAAATTATAGCTAATTCTCTTTCTGTAGTTGTGTAATTCTTTTGTGTGTTATTTAGCACATGACTAGCCAAAAAAATTACATGCACAAGCTTGTCTTGTCTCTGCCCCAAGACAGCTCCTATAGCATGATCACTAGCATCACAAATCAATTTAAATGGTAAATCCCAGTTAGGAGGAGCTATGATGGGTGCATAGACAAGCTGAAATTTATAGTCTCAAAAGCATACAAACAATAATCATTAAAGCAAAAAGGAATGTTTGCAACCAAGAGGTTGCTTAGAGGTTTAGCAATTTTAAAAAAATCCTTTATAAACCTCCTATAAAAACCTGAATGTCCTAAGAAACTTTGGATTGCCTTTACATTAGTGGTTGGTGGTAATTTTTCAATTACCTCCATCTTAGCTTTATCAACTTCTATTCCTCTACTTGAAATCCGGTGCCCAAGAACAAACCTTTAGTCACCATAAAATGACATTTTTTCCAATTTAAAATAAGGTTTGTTTCCTGGCACTGCTTCAAGACTAGGAAAGATGTCTCAGGCAAGAATTACAAGAATTACCAAATATAGAAAAATCATACGTAAATACCTCAATGAACTTTTCAACCATGTCAGAAAACATGGAAAGCATACACCTTTGAAAAGTTGCTAGGACATTGCACAATCCAACTGGCATCCTCGGATAAGCAAATACACCAAAAGGACAAGTCAATGTCGTCTCTCCAGATCTTGAGGGTCTACTACAATCTGATTATATCTAGAATAACAATCTAGAAAATAATAAAATGAACGTCCAACTAACCTCTCAAGCATCCGATCAATAAAAGGCAAGGGGAAGCGGTCCTTCCTAGTTGCAGTGTTGAGTCTCCTATAGTTAATGCACATACGGCACCTGGTGACGGTTTGTGTTGTAATTAGCTCATTCTTCTCATTCTTGACCACTGTCACGCCTCCCTTATTGGGAACAACTTCCATGGGACATACCCATGGACTGTTAAAAATTGGGTAAATTATCCCAGCTTCCTAGAGCTTCACAACCTCTTTATGAACCACCTATTTCATAGTTGGATTCAACCGCCTTTGTGGTTTCATAATGGGTTTAGCATCCTCCTCAAGTAGAATCTTGTGCATACATAGAGGCGGACTTATCTCTTTCAAGTTACTAATGGTCCATCCAAAAGATGTTTTTTGGCTTCTAAACACCTATATCAACGCCTCTTCTTCATCATAACTCAGAGAAGAGCTAATAATCACTGGATAAGAATCCAGCTCACCTAAAAAAACATACTTAAGAGAGGGAGGTAAGGGCTTCAATTCAAGCTTGGGTGGTTCTTCTGCCTTAGTATGCGTGTTTGGTTCCCCTTTTGAGGTGGTGAATCATCAATCTCTAGCAAACCATGCTCTGAAGGGGGTTCCAAAACACCATCAAGCTCTTCTGCTTCAAAGACTTCATCAATCAGTCGCTCAATTAAATCAACTCTCATACATCCCTCATAATCACTAGGATGTTGCAAGGCCTCAAGCACATTAAGAACAACCTCTTCATCATTGACTCTTAGCATCAATTCACCCTTTTTCACATCAATAAGGGCTCTCCCTGTAGTTAGAAAAGGTCTTCCCAAAATAATGGAAGCATTCACATCTTCTTCCATATCCAGTATCACAAAGTCAGCAGGAAAAATAAAGGTTCCTACTTTTACTAGTAAATTCTCAACAACTCGAAGAGAAAATTTAGTTGAACGGTCAGCAAGTTGAAGAGAGATTCTAATGGGTCTTACCTTATCAATTTGGAGCTTTCTCATCAAAGAAAGAGGCGTGAAACTGATGTTTGCTCCAAGATCACCAAATGCCCTCTAAATAGTAATATCTCCAATGGTGCAAGGAATTAAAAAGCTTCCCAGATCTTGCATCTTCTCAGGGAGATTTTGCTGGATAATTGCACTGCATTCCATGGTGAGCACTACTGTTTCACTCTCTTTCCAATTCTTCTTATTGTTTAACAATTCCTTCATGAATTTAGCATAGAGAAGCATTTGCTCCAAAGCCTCTGTAAAAGGAATGTTGATTTGAAGCTTCCTGAAGACTTCTAGGAATCTTGAAAATTGCTTGTCTTTGTATGTCTTCTGAAGCCTCTGAGGATATAGAATTTTTGGCTTGTACTCAGGCACCAGAGACTTCACTTTGTATTGCTCAATATCAACAGAAAAAGAGTTGTTCGGATATCTCTCAAGGGCATGTTCCATGTTGTCTTGAGTCTCCACTGGAGCTTCTTTTTCAACTGTCTCCTCACTGACTTGTGCCTCTGTACCTGCTACCTTACCACTTCTCAGATGTATGGCCTTGCACTCTTCCCTTGGGTTAGGATTGGGGAAGGTGTGGGGAGGCCTGTCAACTACTTGCTTGCTTAATTGACCCAATTGAACCTCTAAGTTTCTAATTGAAGCTCTGAATTCCTGCATGAAACTATTAGTGTTCTTGGAGAGTATTGCAACTAGAGATTTCAAGTAAGAAGGTTTCTGAGAAGGAGGGGGTGTATGGTATTATTGAGAGGACTGAAATTGATGGTTGTTATTGTTGAAAATTGGTTGCCTTTGTGGTTGATTTTTCCATCCAAAGTTTGGGTGATTTCTTCACCTCAGATTGTAAGCCTTGGAAAAAGGGTCATTGTTAGGGGTCTGGAGGAATTGCCTATGTAATTAAACTATTCAGAGGGAAATTGACCATAATCAAAATTCTCACCTTGAGAAAATCTGCCACTCCTGTCATAAGAAGCATCTTGGGTATTAATCCACCCAAGTTTTGAGTAATGACATTTATCTGTTGAGACATGACTTTATTCTGAGTAAGAATAGTATCCAAAGCATCTAGTTCCATGACTCCTTTCATCATGGCGGTTCTCTCAGAAGAATATAAATACTGGTTATTAGCAACCATGTCAATCAACTCTATAGCCTCTTCAGTGGTTTCTTCATGTGAAGAGATCCTTCTGTGGAATTATCCAAAGAAGTTCCGACGGCCTAAGCAATCCCATCATAAAAGATTTACAATTGTATCCAGTCCAGAAACATGTCTGGAAGGGACTTTCTGAGCATAACCTTCTACCTCTCCCATGCTTCATAGAGAGATTTATAACAACCCGCATTTTCGAAAAATATAAATATAAATAAGTTATAATTTATTTTATTAATTGGAGCTTCTTATTTTTGGAAAATAATTTATTAAGAATAATTAAATTAATTTTATAATTATTAAAGTTTAAATTAATTATGATTTATATATAATTTTTTATTATAATGAGATATTTTGAGAAAGGATAAAATTATTATTATTATTATTATTATTATTATTATTATTATTATTATTATTACCTGCTTTGACTAAAATAAAGTTTAGCTAATATTATTATTAAGTTTAAAATCTGCCGCTACGAGTAAATATCGGCACTCTTCGGTGAACTTAGCTTTACTAATGTTTCAGCGTATGTCTTTTATCATTATGTTACTAATGTCATTTATATTAGTAACTCATACATATTTATCCCTATATATATTATTACTTATTCTTTAATATATCCAGCTTTTATAGTTATCCGTTTAAGATATTTATAACTTGAATTGCAAACTCAGCAGCTCGAAACTGTGACACCCAACCCCTCCCTTTCCACTACATTATCATCATTAATCACAAAATCTTCCTCCTTCTCTTATTATTCAATGAAACCAAAAGGAAAAGAGAGAGAGACTGAGAATGAGAATAACCATGACTGGAAGTTTATTTTGAAGTTTGATTAAGTTTATGTTGAAGTTTTTTTTGAATTATTGTTGTTTGCTTGAAATTTTGATTCGGTTATGTATGAACAGCCACCTGGGGTGTTTTGATTATTTTGATTATGTTTTGAGTTTCATCTAGAAAAGTATTATGTTTGAATTGGATTTATCGAGAAAAGGAGTTTAGTGAAAGAGAAATAGATTTGAATTATTTTTAGAAGAGAGATTTTGATATTTGGGAAACACCTGGGCAGTATGTGATAAACCCCGATTTTGTGGTTTATCTTGTGCTTAATTTTGGGGATTTTATCACCTTTTCTCACATTTATTCAATGAAATAGCATGGTTTTGCAATTCTCCCTTGATTTGTGCTTAAATGTGAAAACATGCTTTTTAGGCCCTAAAATTAGTGATTTTAATTCACTTTAATTCCATTCGATGTCTTGATATATTTGTTGAGTGATTTTAGGTTCATAAGGCAAGTATTGGATGGAAGAAGTGAAGAGAAAAGCATGCAAATTGGGAGAACTCATGAAGAAATGAAGGAACCGTAAAGCTGTTAAGCCTGACCTCTTTGCACTCAATCGACCATAGCTTGAGCTACAGAGGTCCAAATGAGGCAGTTTCAGTTGCGTTGGAAAGCTACCATCCGGGGCTTCGAAATGATATAAAATTTGCCATATGTTGCCTGACGCATAGGGGCGCGCACGCGCCATGTACGTGCGCGCGCCGATGGAGCACGTGGGTTAACTAAAGAGAAATCGTGGCCAGCGATTTCTAGCTCATTTTGGGCCCAATCTAACTCATTTCTGATGCTACTGAACCCAAGGATTGAGGAGAGAATGAACCAAGGAGTCATAGTTTAGTTTTCATCATGTTTTAGGGTAGAATTCTAGAGAGAGAAGCTCTCCCTTCTCTCTAGAATTTAGGGTAGTTTAGGTTTAATTTTCTTGAATCTCACTTTTAATTCTTGTTTTGATTTAGTTTTCCTTTTAATTTCTTGTTGTTACATCTTAATCTTCTTAGTTTCTCTTGTTCATTTCCTTTATTTTGTTACTTTTATGTCGATGAACCCTTGTTGGATTTCCATTTTCTTTCAATGCAATTTTATGTTTCCATGCTCTTTGATGTTGATCATGATTGTTATTATTGATTTCTTGTTCATGATAGTTATGGGTTCTTTTAATTCTTGCATTTTATGATGTTTACTTTTATTGCACACTAGGTGTTTGATAGAATGTTTCCTTTAGTTTTTGATTAGTTCTCTTTACTCTTGGCCTAGGCTAAGGGAATTGAGTGGCCTTGAGTCATTGGGTCTCATTGAATTGGTGATTTGAGAACCCTTGGTGATCAATTTGATACTCATTGATGCCAACCCACTACTAATCAAATTAGTAGGTAGGATGGGACTTATGGGTTGATGTGATCAAACCTATTTGACCTACTTCAAGCCTAGGAGTAGATATTACGTACTTAAAGCTTTTGGAGGTAGACTTAATAGGTTGGCACCTCATAATTATCAATATATGGTTTGTTGACAAGGATGGTGATCTAAATTTCCCATGTCTTAGCCAAGAGTACTTTTCCGTTATTTTATTAGTTAATTGTTCATTTACTTTTCTTGCCATTTATTTTCTTGCCCAATTATCAACCAAACCCCCCTTGCTCTTCATAGCCAATAATTGACCACTTCATTGTAATTCCTTGTGAGATGACCTGGAGTCCAAATACTCTGGTTAATTTTCATTGGGGTTTGTACTTGTGACAACTCAAATTTTTGATGTGAGAATTGTTTGTTGGTTTAGAACTATGCTTACAATGAAGTTCTTATTTCTAGAAGAGAAATTCTAAACCATCGAGCAAAATTCATTCATCAAAATGGTGTCGTTGCTGGGGAGTTGCAATGGTGTTATATTATTGGCTATTGTATATATGTTAATATGCTTCTTTGCTAGTTTTTTCTTGTTTTAGGAGTTAGTTTTTATTAGTTCTTACTAGTTTTGTTTTTATTTTCTCTTGCTATATTGAATTCTCACCCCTTTGGCTTTGAGTTTGGCTCAAATTATGTTGTAGGGAATGGGAAATATAATGGTAACATGCATCAAGGATTTGGAAATCAAAGATGGGAGGAGCCTCAAGCGATTGATCAACCTTATTGGCAACAACCCCCTCCGGTTTCTTATGGGTATAATTCTAATCCTAATGCATATCAATCTAATGGATATGGTGACCCTTATTGTAATTGTCAACAACCACCACCACATGCCTATGAACCACCTCCTCAACCTAATTTTGAACCACCTTACTCACAAGCCCCCTACCACCAAACACCTCATTATGACCCTAATTCTTATCCACCATACCAACCACCTTATGAACCATATGAACCACATATGAAACCACCACCATTCCAACACAATTACTCTCAAGAAACACCTCAATATACACCACCTCCAATGGATGATCCTCTCCAAGAATGTGTTAGTTTTTACATTCGAAGGCAAGAAGAGAACCAAAAGGAGTTTAAGGAGCTAGAAGCCAAGATGGCTACCCTAGCGGAAGCTGTTAGCAATATGGTCTCCTCCCGCCTAAGCCTATGCGATCAAGGAACTCCCATTGTTGAATGTGGAGAAGCAATCAAGGAGCATAGTGAGGGAGTGAGTTTAGAGCTTCAAGGTATAGAAGAAGGGGTGAAACAAGGATTACACAAGGGGAGGAAGGCGAGATAATTGAGCCGGAAGAAGTGGTTGAAGCCTTTGAAGAGGTTGACCAAGAGATGGATTCAATCATTGAAGAATTCTTATGTACAATTAAATCCTCTCCAATTGGGTTTGACATAGAGGGTAAGGAAGAAGATACCTCACCTCCCATACCCTTGGTAAGCAATGAAGAAGAGATTGAATTGGAAGCAAGAGGAGGAGGTT
This sequence comes from Arachis hypogaea, assembly GCF_003086295.3. NCBI lineage: Eukaryota > Viridiplantae > Streptophyta > Magnoliopsida > Fabales > Fabaceae > Arachis > Arachis hypogaea. The sequence continues at coordinate 54,858,666 of NC_092049.1, forward strand.
GAGCAAGAAGCAAACTCCATCATTGAAGATGATTCCACACCAACTAATAAGTCTTTTGGAATTAATGAATCTCCTTCATTGTGTTATGAAATTGATGACAAGGAGGACCGTGCACAACCTCCAACACATCATTTGAGCAATGAAGTGTGTATAAAAGAAGTTGGTGAGCAAGGAATTGAAATTGAAGATGCTTGCAAAGAGGTGGAAGATGCAAAGGAAGAGCACAAGGGAATGGATCTCACATTGGCTAAGTGTGGGGAGGTCCCCCTTCCTAAGTCACCATCATCCAACACAACATTCAAGTGGGTAAAATTATTATCCCTAAGCTTCACTTTCTCACTTGAATATGGTTTGATTGAAAATGATGGTCAACTTAGAGCTCTTTGTGTAGTTAAGAGTAAGAGAGAGTTGTGTAGTGGTTGGAAACATCATTCTAGGTTCATTATGGTTGCTTGCTCAAAGTTTGATTGCAAGGTTTGGTGTGGAGCTAAATTGTATGGGTCTAGGAAGTTGTTTAGAGGCTTCTTTGAGAATTGCAAGGCTAAACCACCCAAGTGGAATCATGATGATCACTTTGAAGATGGGTGTCAAAACAAAGTATGGGATCCCGGATCGCACAAGGAAAATCAACTTTGGGAGCTCATGGTTTGTGAAGAACTCCGTCAAAGCTTGAAGATATTAACATTGAAGAATGGAGCTTATTGGAGATTCAAGCATTGGTGGATGTTCTAAGTACAAGCACAAGCCACCTTAAGAGGAGCTCCCCATAAGTCCAACTTAAGGACAATAAACAAAAGTGCTAGGTGGGAGACACCCCACCATGGTAAACTCTTTCCACTCTCTTTTAGATTTGGTTAATAAGTGATTTGAGTTGCCATTGTAGGTAGTTTTTGTTATTTTCTATACTCTTATGCATTTTGCTTTTATTGATAGGTTGTTTGTTGCATTCATGCTTTGATTAGAATAGTTGTTGTTAGATTGCATTTTGTTTGTAGTATAAGTTTTGTTTTTAGTGTATTTGAAAACTTTTCAAAAACCAAAAAGATTTGTTGTTGAATTTAATTTTGATTGTTTTCGAATGCTTATAGATTAGGAGAATGCCCTGTTTTTCAAAAAAAAAAAAAAAACGAGCATCGGCGCCCAAGCGCGCTGTGCACGCGCGCACCGTTGTGGTTTCACAATTCCTAGTACTAAAACCCGAGAGTTGTGCCCACTTTATGCCTACTTTGTGCCATGCGATCCGCGCGTAAGCACGCATGGCGCGTGCGCGTGGATTGTTTTTACTGCATCCGCGCCCAAGAACGCATGGCGCATATGCACGGATTTGCACCCTATTTTTTCCCTTTCTCCTTCTTTCTTCTTTTCTTCTTCTTTCTTTCTACTTTTTTTTTCTTTTTCTTCTTCTTCCTCTCTTGAAAAATATTTTTTTCCTTTAAAAAAAAATAAAATAAAATAAAATAAAATAAATAAAATAAAATAAATAGAAAAATAAATAAAAAAAAAATTTCTTTTCTTCCTTTTTCTTTTATTGCATTTGCTTATCTTCATTTATTGCATTTTAATTTTGTTTTAATACCTTGTTCTTATTTTATTTTCCAAGTTTCTTATTTTAATATTGGTGTTGAATTCTTTTACTCAATTGTTGAGAATTTCTTGGTTAATCTTAGTGCTTTGTGACTTGTTTGGCATTAATTGTAATATTTTCTCTACACACAAGATTAGTGCTTTAGTCCTTCCTGACTCATGATCCCTTATTTTTATACCTCATCATCATTGAGTTAGGATGGGACCAAATGCTCTCATGCTTATCACTAATCTTGTTTGTGTCAATTATTGATTAAACTTGATGCAACATGCTCTTCATGTCATGTACCCATGCTTTGACTTTACTCTTGCATCAAGTATTAGTTAATATGCCTTTGCTTGAATTGATTTCTCACTCACATGTTGTAGCTACCATGTATTTGAGAACCTTACTCTTAATTGGCATTAGCCCCTGCCTATGTTATACTTGCTTTGCTATCTTTGTTGTAGGCATAATTTTCTTTCTTTTTCTTTCCTTTTAGGTTGGCCACCAAATGAAGAAAAGGAATGAGAAAGCTTCTAAATGAGGCAACAAACAAGTCCACCCGTACAACCTTCTGAAGGAGCTCATCAATTGGAGCAACCCGTCCATCTTGCTCTTATTTACATGCACCGAGGACGGTGCAAATTTCTAAGTGTGGGGAGGTCGTCCGACCGATCTCCATGGGTAACAATTTTCTTTCAACACTAATTTTTCTATTTTTGACTTTTTTAGATTAGTTGTTTCATTGCATGATAGGTTGCATGTTAGTTAGAATTTGTATGTATTTCATCATTTCATTTTATGTTAGGACTACTTGGTTATGGTGATGATTTCTTTTCCAAAAAAAATTGTTTTAGGGCACCCTACCAATTTGAAAAAAAAAAATTTGTGACAAACTTGCTTGAAGAATTTATTTTGGAACATGGTTTTTGAGTTAAGAACACAAGCATGTGAGTTTTGAGCCCAATTGTGTGGTTACATCATATAACTACTTATTTTCATTCTTGTGTGCATTATTCTTTTTCTATGATTGTAATATTTGATTTGTTTGATTCTTTATGTCCATTATTCCATGTATACATGCATTTATATGATTGAGGCCGTCATTTCATCTAGCTCACTTACCCAAATAGCCTACCTTTCATCAACCATTGTTAGCCAGTTTGAGCCTATTTAATTCCTTTTGTTCTTAATTGTAGCACATCACTACCCCTAAGTGAAAAACAATAAATATCCCTTAATTTGGATATTTGATTAGCTTAGACTAGTGAGAGTGTGTATCATTTGGGTATAGAAAACTTGGGACATTGGTTGAGGTAAAAGTGTGATTTTTATTTTTGTTGAAAATATTGGAAATTGGGTACATATTCATGCACTATATGTGAAACCATATGCATTGATACGTTTGTATATACTTTAGAAAAAAAATGATAAAGAAAAAAAATATATATATATAAAAGAAAAAAATATAAAAAAAAGAAAAAAATAGAAAAAGAAATAAAAAGGGGATAAAAATGCCCCAAAGTAAAGTTCAATAAAAATCAATGCATATGGAATGTGAATTAAAAAGAATGCATGAGTGTGTGAAAAAGTGCGAATCATGGGTAGCTAGGCATTATACTAGAATTGTATAGGTTGTTATATGTGTTTGGTGAGAGCTTAGGTTAATCAAAGATTCAAATTCCAAGATCACTTGACCATATGATCCTACCTTGACCATAGCCCCATTACAACCTATGAATAAGTCCTCATGATGAATGTATGCATGCATTGAATAACTGTTGATTGTTAGATGAAAAATAAATCATAGAAAGCATGATTAGAAGAGAATTGAGTGATCAACCCTATGCACTAGAGCGATTAGAGTGGACACACATCCGGTGAGGGTTTGATGCTCAATTCCTTGTTCCTGGCTTTCATGAGCTTTTCTTCTTGCAAGTCTACTTGTACTTCATTTTGATATTTGAATTGGTAGGATTCATGAATCATCATATGATCTTAGCCCTACTTGTTCATACATGCTCTTGGGGATTGATTTACTTTTAACCAAGTAGATAGAGTCATATTGCATTTAGTTGCATGCATATAGATATGTGCATATAGTTTATTTGCATTGAATAAATGTTCATACCCTTTTCTTGTCCTTCTTTATTCTTAGCATGAGGACATGCTTGGTTTAAGTGTGGGGAGATTTGATAAACCCCGATTTTGTGGTTTATCTTGTGCTTAATTTTGGGAATTTTATCACTTTTTCTCACATTTATTCAATGAAATAGCATGGTTTTACAATTCTCCCTTGATTTGTGCTTAAATGTGAAAACATGCTTTTTAGGCCCTAAAATTAGTGATTTTAATTCACTTTAATTCCATTCAATGTCTTGATGTGTTTGTTGAGTGATTTTAGGTTCATAAGGCAAGTATTGGATGGAAGAAGTGAGGAGAAAAGCATGCAAATTGGGAGAACTCATGAAGAAATAAAGGAACCGTAAAGCTGTTAAGCCTGACCTCTTTGCACTCAATCGACCATAACTTGAGCTACAGAGGTCCAAATGAGGCGGTTTCAGTTGCGTTGGAAAGTTAACATCCGGAGCTTCGAAATGATAAAAAATTTGTTATATGTTGCCTGACGCATAGGGGCGCGCACGCGCCATGTACGTGCGCGCACTGATGGAGCACGTGGGTCCACTAAAGAGAAATCGTGGCCAGCGATTTCTAGCTCATTTTGGGCCCAATCCAACTCATTTCTGATGCTATTGAACCTAAGTATTGAGGAGGGAATGAACCAAGGAGTCATAGTTTAGTTTTCATCATGTTTTAGGGTAGAATTCTAGAGAGAGAAGCTCTCCCTTCTCTCTAGAATTTAGGGTAGTTTAGGTTTAATTTTCTTGAATCTCACTTTTAATTCTTGTTTTGATTTAGTTTTCCTTTTAATTTCTTGTTGTTACATCTTAATCTTCTTAGTTTCTCTTGTTCATTTCCTTTATTTTGTTACTTTTATGTCGATGAACCCTTGTTGGATTTCCATTTTCTTTCAATGCAATTTTATGTTTCCATGCTCTTTGATGTTGATCATGATTGTTATTATTGATTTCTTGTTCATGATAGTTATGGGTTCTTTTAATTCTTGCATTTTATGATGTTTACTTTTATTGCACACTAGGTGTTTGATAGAATGTTTCCTTTAGTTTTTGGTTAGTTCTCTTTACTCTTGGCCTAGGCTAAGGGAATTGAGTGACCTTGAGTCATTGGGTCTCATTGAATTGGTGATTTGAGAACCCTTGGTGATCAATTTGATACTCATTGATGCCAACCCACTACTAATCTAATTAATAGGTAGGTTCGGACTTATGGGTTGATGTGATCAAACCTATTTGACGTACTTCATGCCTAGGAGTAGATATTACAAACTTAAAGCTTTTGGAGGTAGACTTAATAGGTTGGTACCTCATAATTATCAATATATGGTTTGTTGACAAGGATGGTGATCTAAATTTCCCATGTCTTAGCCAAGAGTACTTTTCCTTTATTTTATTAGTTAATTGTTCATTTACTTTTCTTGCCATTTATTTTCTTGCCCAATTATCAACCAAACCCCCTTGCTCTTCATAGCCAATAATTGACCACTTCATTGCAATTTCTTGTGAGATGACCCGGAGTCCAAATACTCCGGTTAATTTTTATTGGGATTTGTACTTGTGACAACTCAAATTTTTTATGCGGAAATTGTTTGTTGATTTAGAACTATGCTTACAACGAAGTTCTTATTTCTAGAAGAGAAATTCTAAAGCATCGAGCAAAAATTCATTCATTAGTACGCAAGGGTTGTGGCTTAGTCCTACTTGCTCCAGGTCAAGATTTTAAAAGATTGTGGTTTTGAATTTGAGCTATGACCTGGCAAGGATCGTGGTAGTGTACCGCTTGCCCAGTGTCGTGATGGACATGGGGATCGTGGTTGTTTACCGCTCACGGGTTGTGAATGTGTTTGTGGGGATCGTGGTTATTTATCACCAACGTGTGTGTTATTTTTTCCAATTGAAGATCTTGCGATGTTTGTGGTGTTGTACCAATCGAAATAGTGGGGTTCGTGGTGGTGTATCGCCCAGGTGGGATTTGTGGTGGTATACCACCCACCGGCTTTCAAGAGGACAATATCCGGGTTGGCTACCGGGTGTGTCGGGCTCTGGCAAAGTAACCGACACGTGATCTCACAGCCATTAGAAAATGCATGCATCATATTGCATTTGTTTTGCTTTGTTTGGGTATGCTTAAGTATTTTGGTTTGCCTATCTGATGACTTTTGTCTAAGTGTTATTTGTTGTACTTGATGTAATTGCTCTCTGATTGTGTTTGTCTTGCACTGTTTGTGCTTGTGATCGATTCTATTTTGTGATGGAGTTTTGATGTTGATTTAATTTGAGCCGGAGGTCGAGTTGATTTGAGTTGGATCTGAGGCCGTGATTGGTAGGACCAATGATAAAGTACTATTTTATGGTTTATCTTTTGCTAAATAGAGTGGATTTTATCAATCTTTCATACACTTATTCATATAAAATGCATGGTTTTATATTTTTCTTCCTAAATGGGTCCTATGACTGAAAACATGCTCCTTTGGCCCTAAATCCGCTATTTTTAATCCTCTCTTATTTCCATTCGATGCCGTGATATGTGTGTTAATTGTTGTCAGGGTTTATAGGACAGGAATGGCTTAGAGGGTGGAAAAGAAGCATACAAAAGAGGAAGGAACACAAGAAATTAAATATTTTATGGGTGAGCAGCGACGCGTACGCGTGGAGCGACGCGTACGCGTGACTGAAAGATTGCGCATCGACGTGTACGCGTGGAGCGACACGTATGCGTTACATGCCGTCACATGCTGCAGATATCAGAATTCGTTGAGGGCGATTTCTGGGCTCCTTTTTTACCCAGTTTCAGGCTCGAAAGTCCATATTAGAGGCATGAGTGTAGCTGAGACTTGGAGACACTTTTCATTCTCACTTAGTTTTTAGTTTTAGTTTTTAAATTCTAGAGAAACACTACTTCTCCTAGGGTTCTTAGTATTTCCTTAGTTTTTGCTTTCGTATTGGGTTTGGAGAGAGTTGCTACTACCTTCGATTGAAGCTTTCATCATTTTAGTTTGCTTCTCTATTACTCTACTCTTTTGTTTTTCATTTAGTTATTAGTACTCATATTTGTATTTTGTTAATTTTGAATTTATTAATACCATGAACTATTTTTATATTTAATCCCATTGCCTGTTGAATTTCCTTCAATTAATTATCAAAGTCAATTTTAATTTTATTAACTTAGTTTCAAATACCATGTTTTCTATCTACTCCCTTTACATGTTTGTGAAAATGGCATTCATGTCAATGGAGTAGAGTTCCCAACTTGGCTTTGGAGTTGATTAATAGGAAACCCTTGAGTTGGAATACTCAAGTGTTAATAGGTAATTGGAAATTGCTGCCAATTGGATTTTTATTAACTCTAATCCCTCCTTGGGAGGTAATTAGGACTTGTAAAGTGAAGTTGGTATTACCTACTTGACTTTCCTCTATTAGTCAGAGGATAACTAAGTAGAAGCAACAACCTTTTTACTATTACACTTGAGAAATTCAATGAGGATAGAAACTCCAACTAATCTTCTCTTAGCTAAGGCTTTTTATTTTAAATACACAACATCTTTTATTAATTGCTCCTTGCATAATTTTCAGTTATTTATTTTCCCATTTCCAACTCTAAAAATTTCTCAGAAAACCCCTGACCAATAAATTGCCCTCTTTTGTCAACTCTTTTGGGAGATGACCTGAGAATCCTACTCCTAGTTAATTATTCTAAATTGTGACACCCTTTTCAAATTGACAGTGGAATTTTCGTCGGTTGAGAACTGTACTTGCAACGCTGATTTTTACTGAAATTTCTTAACCGGCAATTTTTCACCCGTCAATTTTTGGCGCTGTCGCCGGGGAGTTGCAACGGTGTGCTAAATTATTGGTCGGTGTAAACATTATTTTATTTACATAACTGCATTTTTCTTAATATATTTTATTACCATGAGCTATATGTTTCTTTCATTGAATGACACGTTCATTACCGGATCTGAGCTTAGCCGCATTTGATCCTGATATCGAAAGAACTATTTCACGTATTAGGCAAGATCGGTGTCAGTTAGCCTCTGAGGGTGGTGAAGGGGTTTTACCCAATTCACCAGTCTTATCTGAAGACGAGTTTGAAGCATCATTTGAGGAAGAAACTAGTTCCTCTCCTGTTAATTCTATTGACACTTCTTCTGTTGATTTGAGTGCAGCTACTATGGCAGAGCCTAGACGGATTACTCTCAAGGAAGCGGGAGCTCTGGATTTTACCCTGCAACCATATCAGGCATGTCATCTGAATCTGACTGTAGATTTTAAACTGAAGACTGCTCTGATTAATCTACTGCCTATGTTCCATGGCTTACCTGCTCAAGAGCCTATTAAGCACCTTAGGAATTTTCAGACAGCTTGCTCAACTACTAGGCGGCATGGTGCTGATGAGACTGCCGTCTGGCTATATGCCTTCCCGTTTCATCTGGAGGGAAAGGCGAAGGAGTGGTTCTGCACTCAACCGGAAGCTGTTGTTACTAATTGGGGCTTGCTAAGAAGGGAGTTATTGGACAAGTTCTTTCCAGCAGAAGTTACAGATAGATTGAGGAAGGAGATTTCCTGTGTCATTCAAGGTGAATCAGAGACCCTCTACCATTATTGAAAACGCTTCAGGAATATCCTAGACTCATGTCTTCACCACAAAATTGACCAGTTGGTGTTGATTAGCTATTTCTGCCAAGGCATGATGCCTCAACAGAAGACTTTGTTAGATGTTGTGAGTAATGGCTCTCTGACGAAGTACAAGACGGTGACAGAAGCGTGGCAACTGATCACTGATGTAGCTAAGTCTACCGGCAATGCAGGGCAAAGGACTAATCATCCTAAGGCTGTTGCAAAAGTTTCTTCTAGTAGTGAGATCGCTACTCTCACTAAGACTCTGGGAGAGATGACCAATATACTAAAGAAGCTCCAGCTGAATCAACAACAACCTCAGCCTCCTCCACAGCAGCAGTGTCAACAACTAGTCCCTCAGAGAGTGTGTGGAATATGCGCTTGCTACTCCCACTACATTGATGAATGTCCATAACTACAGGAGGACAACACCTTGGCAGCGACAAATGCGTATTACAACTGTCCGAATCAAGGGTACTATCAACAAGGGGTAATTATAATCAAGGTGGTAACTACAATAAGGTTTGGCAAGACAACACTATCCAAGGATGGAGAGATAATTCCAACCAAGGTTGGAGGGATAATTCCAACCAAGGTTGGAGGGACAACTACAACCAAGGAGGCAGAGACAACGGTGAAAATCAAAGGTGGAATAACAACAACTATCAACAGAACCAAAATCAACAGAATCCTCCATACAGAGTACCTCACCAAAGGCAAGCCTAAGCTCCTCAATTCAACCAACCACAAGCCCCTCAAATCACCTACCCTCCCCCTTCTCTAACCAAGATGAAACACTATGTTCTATCCTTCAAGGATAAAAAGAGCTTCAGAATTCACTTACCTCTAGCCTTACCGGTCTTACCTCTACTCTACAAGCTCTTATATCCTGAATAGAACCACCTTCTACCCCGAAAAATCAAGCTTCAAGTTCTAGTGCACTTTCCTCTCAACCTTTGATGCACGGAAACTTGTCTCTCAATAAATTTCCCTTTGGCAAGTATACCGAATTGTCGTCAAGTAATAACTGACAAAAGAGTGAGGTCGAATCCCACAGAGATTAACGGATTAAGCAATCAATAGTTGATTAATTATCCTAGTCAAACGATCCAGATTGAAGTGATAAGCAGCAAGAATTGTAAATTGACAAAAAAGAAAGGAAAAGCAATAAAGTGCAGAAAAGTAAATTATAAGAAATTAAAGCGCAAAAAATGTAAAGTGTAGGAAAGTAAATGACTGGAATGTAAAATACAAGAAAGTAAATAACTAAAAGTAAAAAGAAAAGAAAGCATTGGGATAGAAAGATATTGCAATCTCCAGATCAATTGCTTTCATCTCTTCCTCAATCAATGCATTCATTTATCTCCTTGGCAATCTTAAGTGATTGGATCCCAATTCCTTGGCAATCCAATCTCTCTAAGCTTGAACAATTTCCCAATTCCTTGATTTAATTGCTCATGGGAAGAGATAAAGTTTGGTCACTGATTATACCACACACATTCATAGATCAAAGTATTGGTAGGATTAAATGTCACAATATCCATCCAACCCCCAACCTAATCCAATGTGAGAGAGCATTTCTAGCATGATTTCCTCATTCCTCTTCCAAGTTTCAGAGAAAATCCAAGTATGAGCAATTTCTCTTCCGAGACAATTACCCAATTGGATGAAGATCGAAAGCTCTCTAGTAAAATCAAGAGAAAAGAAAGAAGAAGAAGAATAAGAACTACAATTGATCCATTGAATCACAATAGAGCTCTCTAACCCGATGAAAAGAGTTAGTTGTTTATTGCTCTATTCAACAGAGAAGAAAAGAAGTGCAGAAAAATAAAGATGAAGATTAAAACTGAAATTGAAACTTCAAAATTCATAAATGAAAAGTACAAAGAAAAGAAAGAGAAGGAAAAGTGTGTGAAGGGAGGGAGTCCGAAGACCCCTCCTCAATCCCCCCTCCAATCCCGAATGCCTTGAATGTTAAAACTAAGGCCTTTATATAGGCTCTCCTAAATTACAAAATGAAATGATTAAAAGTAAATTACAATTAAATGAAAATTCCTATTCTAGATGCTTCTTGTGACCTTGATTGGTTGACACTTGTGGGCTTGCTTGCTTGAGGTTGGGTGGTCCATAAAAGAGAAGTGAATCAAGTTGAGGTCCAGATGCTAATGTTAGTGCTACCGTTAGCCACACTAACGCTACAAGTGTGGCGTTAGTGCTGAAGTTAGTGTGGCTAACGTCACGATTGCTACCCAGTTGGTGTTTTTAGGGCTTAAAAGATGCCTCTTGTTTGTGCTTTAATTTCATGCCCACTATAAAGTATTATATATCATTGGAAAGCTCTGAATGTCGGCTTTCTAACGCAACTGGAATCACCTCGATTAGACCTCTGTAACTCAAGTTATGCTCCTTTGAAGTGGACAAGGTAGCTGGCATTGTCGCTGGCGTTATTGGAAAAAGTGAGTGCCAATAACGTCAGCGTTCAGGGGTTTAATATTGTCAGGTTCTGGAGCTCAAATTAATGTCCACCCCATACTATTATATATTTTTAGAAAGTGCTGGATGTCTACTATCCAACGCCTTTGAAATCACATCATTTGGAGCTCTACAGCTCGAGTTACACCTCTTGGAAAGTGAAGAGGTCAGCTGGCCTTACTACAGGTTGATACCATGTTCATCTTTACACTTTTGGGGCAGGTTTTCTCCCTCAAATTTAGTGTCCACCATGTAGTGCCATATATGCTTGGAAAGCTCTGGATTCCTACTTTACAATTCCACTGGAATCACCTCATTTGGAGCTTTGTGGCTCAAGTTATTCTTGTTTGAAGAAGGCATGGTCAGGCTGCCAGGTGAGATTTTTGCCCACGTTAGTGTAACTAACGTGACCACTAACGTAGGTCTTCTTTGCTTCGCAAACGTTAGTGGCGTTCACTTTTTCCACTAACGTTGGAGTTTCCCTTTCCTTCCACGTTAGTTCCCACGTTAATGTAACTAACGTGGAAACTAACGTGGGTCTTCTTGCCCTTCGCTAACGTTAGTGGTGTTTACTTTTACCACTAACGTTCCATGCTCTCCTTCTTCAAAGTGAATGCCATTAACTTTTTCACTAACGTTGGGGCTTCTCTTTTCTTCCACGTTAGCTCCCACGTTAATGTAACTAACGTGGGTCTTCTTGCCCTTCGCTAACGTTAGTGGTGTTTACTTTTACCACTAACGTTCCATGCTTTCCTTCTTCAAAGTGAATGCCATTAACTTTCTCACTAACGTTGGGGCTTCTCTTTTCTTCCATGTTAGCTCCCACGTTAATGTAACTAACGTGGAAACAAACGTGGGTCTTCTTGCCCTTCGCTAACGTTAGTGGTGTTTACTTTTACCACTAACGTTCCAAACTTTCCTTCCTTCTACGTTAATGGCCACGTTAGTGGCACTAATGTAGCCACTAACGTGGCTCTTCTCTGCTTCTTGTTACCTGAAACCAATCAAACAAAGTGCATCAGAGTCTTGTTCTTAATAATGAGATTATGCGTCATCCATTTTATCATTCAATTCAGGCATAATTCTCATGAAATCATTCAAAATTCACAATGTTTGCTTGAATCATGGTGTGAATGCATTTTCAACCAAATACTTTCTTATTTCCTAAGAAAATGCATGAAACCAACATAAAGCATACAAAAAATGGCTAGTAAAAGTAGCCATGATGCCCTGGCATCAAAACATCAAACTTAAATCTTGCTTGTCCCCAAGCAAGAAAAGAACTATGCACAAAGAATTCTCTTTATTGGAATGTATTGAAGAATTGCTTATGATGCCTTAGTGGGTGAAGTGAATAAGTGACAGTGGGGTTAACTCTAATTTGTATGCTTATGCAAGGATTCCAGTGCTCATTAGTCCTTACATTTTGGAAGTCTTAGATCTTAGGACTTTTATTCAAATGATATTATGGAATCCTCTTTATAGATTGTCACCTTTGAAGCAGCACTTATTTTCTAGCATTTGTCTTTTCTTTTTGTATCTTGGCCTCGACTCTAGGTATCATGTCTCAAAGTGGCATTTTAAGATAAGCTTTCAATCAATACTCCCAAACCAATTGGTCTAAGGTATTAGGTGTTGAAGCACCCCTTAGGATATACTTGCTCAAGCCTCTCTCTTTGACACAAATCCACCACAAGCATTTAACTAGGACAATTACTCTTTGAGTTCTTGTTTCTTTCTTTTTCTTCCTAGTAATTGATGCTCAGAGCCTTGGGCTTGTTCTTTGTTTTTCTTTTTCTTTTGTTTTCTTTTTTTTGCTGCTTCTTGGATCAATAGATGTTTGAGAAATTCCATAATACTTCTCTAAATTTTAATTCCTGCCTATGAGCTCCATGCAAGTTTTCACAAACATGCAACCTCAATACACAATCATACAATCAGAACCTCCATTCCTCTTAATCTTTTGCTTGCCCCAAGATTTATAAAATTCTTCAACATTTTCCTTTCAAAAGAATGATTTCTTTGTTGCAGTCTTAAAGATATTGGGTGCAAGTAAAATTCAAGATGATAATCATGATATTATAGCAACATGTTACAAATCAAATATCAAATTATACTTATTCACAAGGAGTAATCACACATGCATAAATAGAAGATAATCATGCAATTTCAAGTGCTGGAAATAAGTAAGAGGAAAAAGGAACTTTACCACCTTGTAGTTCATCTTCATTGTTGTTGTCCTTTTCCTCCTATTCTTCCCCTTCCCACACCAAACTTAGAATGATTGCTTATCCTCAAGCGACAAGTAAAACAGTGGTGATGGGGTTTATGATGGATCATGAATGTCTTAGAATAAAGTGTGAGTATGCATGTGTTTCAGCAAGCAAGATTAAGGATCATAATAAAGGCACAAGAACTAAAAACAGCAACATTGTGATGGCATTAATAAGTGGTGTTGGCATGGTACTTTGCATGAAAGTTAAGTGGCAACACCAAACTTAGTGTGACACTGTCATTTTTGAATGATGCAAATACCTAGTGAAGATTGAAAATCATTTTGTTGCATGGCAACACCAAACTTAGAATGCAATCATATGTCAAATTATTGAAAGTAAACTAAGCAAGGAAAGAAAATGTTACCTACGGTTGGGTTGCCTCCCAACAAGCGTTCTTTTAATGTCATTAGCTTGACATATTGTTCATAAATTTCTTCTTCTTCTTCCAGTTTGTTAAGAGGAATGACCTCAAGAGAAAAGAGGAGCCAGTTAATGCCCCTTGTTTTGAGTGCCTCTCTCCAGCAAGCCTTCTTCTATTGTTAGCTTGAGTAAACTTGCTTGTTGGGGTAGGGGTAAGATGGCTTTTGGTTGACCTTTTCTTCTTCATATGGATATTGTCCTTCTTTTTTTGGTCACCATCCTCTTTTTAGTGCTCATGTTGATTGCTTTCACCACCTTGATTTCAGGACTTGGGTGTTGTATGATGGTTGGAGCATCCTTTTCATCAAGTGCTTCTTGAATTGGTGGTTCAATGAACTCACCCTTTATGCAACTCTCTATTTTATTGGAGTAGTGTGGACTCCCTTGATTGACTTCCTCCCTTTCTTCTACATGATGTTGCATTGAGTCTTTTGGGAGTGAGTTTGCATGTTCCTTTGTCACCCTTAGTAGCCTCTGTGGGTATAGAGCTTTGGGCTTATATACTCTCATAACCTCCTCCTTCTTGATAGAAATCTCACTTGGTATGGGTGCCTCCTTTTCTTGTTCTTCTGATTCCTCCATTGTTCTTGACCTTTGAATGAACTCCTTTATTTCTGGAGAGAGTGAAGTGGTCTCTCTTTGTGATCTCAGCTCTTCAATGAATTGTTCTTCAGAATAGAGTTGTGCATTTTGTCTCAATTTTTCTTTATGGTCTCTTTTTGCTATTTCCTCCTCTTCGTTTGTCTTTATCATTTTTTCAAGGAGGAGTTCTATCCTAGCAAGTCTCTCTTCTTCTCTACTTTTTTTGAGTTCTTCCTTGATGAGTTCCATCCTAGCAAGTCTATCTAAAGGATGTTGGGTAGGTTGTAATGGTTGGTCGGGGTTGGCTTGTTAATGGAATTGGTTGTTTTGTGGTTGTGTATTCTGAAAGTGGTATAACTCTCGTGGGTAGTGGATTGAGTTTTGTGGATGGTAAAATGAATTATATGGATTTGGGACAGAATTTTGTGCTGAGGTATACTCAAGTGATGAAGAATTTAGGCATGTAAAACTTAGAGGTGAGGTTGGATAATTGAGAGGTGATGGTTCTTGATGAATAGGGTATGAATGAGTGAAATCTCTTTGATTTTTATCTTTCCAGCCACAATTTGAGTAGTGATCAAATTCGCCAAAATATGGACCATTTTGTGGCTCTGGAAAGTACCCCATTTCATGTTCTTGATACTCCCACCCACCATGAGCATAGTAAAGTGAATCATTCTGTCGTGGTGGAGAGTTTTCCATAAAATTTGATTGACTAAAATATGATGGATGCTCCTTTTTTCTGCAAAAAGCTCTGTCTCAAACAATAATCACCAAAAGAAATTGGAATCTCCATTGTAATAAATGAGGGATTCTTAGTGAGGCAATATCACAAATAGTTAGTTAGCAAAAGAAAATAAGAAACAAAAGAAAACAAAGACAAAAGAAAAGTGTCTAATCTAGTAAATCAATCAACTGGTAGTTTGTTAATCACAGTTAATCCCCAGCAACGGCGCCATAAACTTGATGCACGGAAACTTGTCTCTCAACAAATTTCCCTTCGGCAAGTATACCGAATTGTCGTCAAGTAATAACTCACAAAAGAGTGAGGTCAAATCCCATAGAGATTAATGGATTAAGCAATCAATAGTTGATTAATTATCCTAGTCAGACGATCCAGATTGAAGTAATAAGCAGCAGGAATTGTAAATTGACAGAAAAGAAAGGAAAAGCAATAAAGTGCAGAAAAGTAAAATGGCAAGAAAAGTAAATTATAAGAAATTAAAGTGCAAAAAATGTAAAGTGTAGGAAAGTAAATGACTGGAATGTAAAATACAAGAAAGTAAATAACTAAAAGTAAAAAGAAAAGAAAGCATTGGGATAGAAAGATATTGTAATCTCCATATCAATTACTTTCATCTCTTCCTCAATCAATGCATTCATTGATCTCCTTGGCAATCCAATCTCTCTAAGCTTGAACAATTTCCCAATTCCTTGATTTAATTTCTCATGAAAAGAGATAAAGTTTGGTCACTGATTATACAACACACATTCATAGATCAAAGTATTGGTAGGATTAAATGTCACAATATCCATCCAACCCCCAACCTAATCCAATGTGAGAGAGCATTTCTAGCATGATTTCCTCATTCCTCTTCCAAGGTTCAGAGGAAATCCAAGTATGAGTAATTTCTCTTCCGAGACAATTACCCAATTGGATGAAGATCGAAAGCTCTCTAGTAAAATCAAGAGAAAAGAAAGAAGAAGAAGAATAAGAACTACAATTGATCCATTGAATCACAATAGAGCTTTCTAACCCAATGAAAAGAGTTAGTTGTTTATTGCTCTATTCAACAGAGAAGAAAAGAAGTGCAGAAAAATAAAGATGAATATTAAAACTGAAATTGAAACTTCAAAATTCATAAATGAAAAG
The DNA here is from genome assembly GCF_003086295.3 of Arachis hypogaea. Taxonomy (NCBI): domain Eukaryota; kingdom Viridiplantae; phylum Streptophyta; class Magnoliopsida; order Fabales; family Fabaceae; genus Arachis; species Arachis hypogaea. The sequence continues at coordinate 54,874,611 of NC_092049.1, forward strand.
TACAAAGAAAAGAAAGAGAAGGAAAAGTGTGTGAAGGGAGGGAGTCCGAAGACCCCTCTTCAATCCCCCCTCCAATCCCGAATGCCTTGAATGTTAAAACTAAGGCCTTTATATAGGCTCTCCTAAATTACAAAATGAAATGAAACTAAAAGTAAATTACAATTAAATAAAAATTCCTATTCTAGATGCTTCTTGTGACCTTGATTGGTTGACACTTGTGGGCTTGCTTGCTTGAGGTTGGGTGGTCCATGAAAGAGAAGTGAATCAAGTTGAGGTCCAGGTGCTAATGTTAGTGCTACCGTTAGCCACACTAACACTACAAGTGTGGCGTTAGTGCTGAAGTTAGTGTGGCTAACGTCACAATTGCTACCCAGTTGGTGTTTTTCGGGCTTCAAAAATGACTCTTTTTTGTGCTACAATTTCGTGCCCACTATAAAGCATTATATATCATTGGAAAGCTCTGAATGTCAGCTTTCTAACGCAGCTGGAATCACCTCAATTAGACCTTTGTAACTCAAGTTATGCTGCTTTGAAGTGGACAAGGTCGCTAGCATAGTCGCTGGCGTTATTGGAAAAAGTGAGTGCCAATAACATCAGCGTTCAAGGGATTAATATTGCCAGTTCTAGAGCTCAAACTTAATGTTCACCCCATACTATATATATTTTTGGAAATCCCTGGATGTCTACTTTCCAACGCCTTTGAAATCGTATCATTTGGAGCTCTACAGCTGAGTTACACCTCTTGCAAAGTGAAGTGGTCAGCTAGCCTTACTACAGGTTGATACCATGTTCATCTTTACACTTTCGGGGCAGGTTTTCTCCCTACTTTCCAATGCCACTAGAATCACCTCATTTGGAGCTTTGTGACTCAAGTTATTCTTGTTTGAAGAAGGCATGGTCAGGCTGCCAGGTGAGATTTTTGCCCACGTTAGTGTAACTAACGTGGCCACGAACGTAGGCCTTCTTTGCTTCGCAAACGTTAGTGGCGTTCACTTTTTCCACTAACGTTGGAGTTTCCCTTTCCTTCCACGTTAGTTCCCACGTTAATGTAACTAACATGGAAACTAACGTGGGTCTTCTTGCCCTTCCCTAACGTTAGTGGTGTTTACTTTTACCACTAACATTCCATGCTCTCCTTCTTCAAAGTGAATGCCATTAACTTTCTCACTAACGTTGGGGATTCTATTTTCTTCCACGTTAGCTCCCACGTTAATGTAACTAACGTGGAAACTGACGTGGGTCTTCTTGCCCTTCGCTAACGTTAGTGGTGTTTACTTTTACCACTAACGTTCCATGCTCTCCTTCTTCAAAGTGAATGCCATTAACTTTCTCACTAACGTTGGGGCTTCTTTTTTCTTCCACGTTAGCTCCCACGTTAATGTAACTAACGTGGAAACTAACGTGGGTCTTCTTGCCCTTCGCTAACGTTACTGGTGTTTACTTTTACCACTAACGTTCCAATCTTTCCTTCCTTCCACGTTAATGGCCACGTTAGTGGCACTAACGTAGCCACTAACGTGGCTCTTCTCTGCTTCTTGTTACCTGAAACCAATCAAACAAAGTGCATCAAAGTCTTGTTCTTAATCATGAGATTATGCGTCATCCATTATCATTCAATTCATGCATAATTCTCATGAAATCGTGCAAAATTCACAATGTTTGCTTGAATCATGGTGTGAATGCATTTTCAACCAAATACTTTTTTATTTCCTAAGAAAATGCATGAAACCAACCTAAAGCATACAAAAATGGCTAGTAAAACTAGCCATGATGCCCTGGCATCAACCTTTACCCAACCCCAAGGGTGGAATTAATGCCATCACCTTAAGGTCTGGAACTACATTGCAAGAGAGGAGTCCCGAGGAACCAAGCTCAAGAGAACACATTCAAGTTGAGGATGTTGTTGAGGTGGAAGATGTAGAAAAAGAGGATGAGGTACAAGATGCGGTTGGAGAAGAAGTTGCTCAACCAAGGAATGGAGTGCCTAAGCAAGATGATGCTGTGAGAGAAGCCATCCCCATTTCCTTCCCACACCTTTCTAGGAGGCCCAAGAAGCAATTGGAGCTAGATCCCAAAATGGTGGAGATCTTAAAAAAGGTTGAGGTAACTATTCCCCTTTTTTATGCTATTCAACAAGTACCTAAATATGCTAAGTTTCTAAAAGATTTATGCATGCATAAGGATAAGATAAATAATTTAGAAACTATTCCTTTAGGTAGCTCTATTTCTGCTTTAATGGGTACTATACCAGAAAAATATGGGGATCCTGGTCCATGTATGGTAACTTGCATTATAGGGGGTGTACAATTTATTGACTGCATGTGTGATTTGGGTGCATATGTTATTATTATGCCATTATCTGTATATGATTCCTTGGGGCTCCCACCCTTGAAAAGGTCGGCATCATGTTTTGTTTTGGTAGATAAGAGCATAATTTTAGTGGTTGGCATTGCAGAGGACGTCCTGGTGAGCATCAAAGGGCTGACGTTTCCTATCGACTTCTACATTCTGGAGATGCCCCTTAGTGACTCCGGAAGACCTTCGTCTATTTTTCTTGGACGGCCATTTCTGAAGACTTTGCGGTTCAAGTTGGATGCCTTCTCGAGTACTTATTATTTTGAGATAGATGGCAGAGCAGTGAGTTTCAACCTTGATGAAGCCATGAAGCACCCACCAGAAGATCACTCCATCTTCTAGTGCGACATTATTGATGAGATTATAACTGAAGTTCACCAAGAGATAGTAGAAGAAGAAACTATGGAGTAAGGTAAAAGTGTGGGGAATCCCTCTGAGTATACTGAAGATGCCTTGCTACCTACAGTGATTCCGGATGATCAAGTGCCTAGCCATGAGCTGAAAATAGAGTTGAAGCCCCTTGCATCCCACTTCAAGTATGCCTATCTTGAGGGCAATCAAAAGCTCCCAGTTATTATTGCAAAGGAACTCACTTCGCAACAAGAGTAGCAGCTGCTTAGTGTGCTGAGAAGACACAAGAAAGCTATTGGGTGGAGTTTGGCAGACATAGTAGGTATAAGCCCTCAGTTCTGCGAGCACCGGATATTTTTAGAGGAAGAAGCGAGGCCTATCCGTCAACCTCAAAGGTGATTGCACCCCACCATTTTGGAAGTTGTGAAGAAGAAAAGTAACCAGACTGCTTGAAGCTGATATCATATATCCAATCTCGGATAGTGAATGGGTGATGAGTCCATATTTAATGATATATTTTGACTCATTTTTGGATGTATTCTAGCACATAAACTCACACTTATACACCAAAAAAGCATGCTTTTGTGATTCTTCCCTAATTTGATCCTAAATGTGAACACATGTAATTTTGTGCTTAAATTGACAATTTAATTCCACTTTATTGCCATTTGATGCCGTGATATGTTTTCTGAAGTGATTTCAGGTCGTTTGGGCAAAATTGGCAAGGCAAAAGTGGAAGAAAGCATGTAGAAGGGAGAACACATGAAGAAAATAAGAAAAAGCACACACAGCAAAGTGTGCGTGCGCACAAGCATCTATGCGTGCGCACAAGAAGGAATTTCCATGTGTGCATGCGCACGAGTACCTGTGCGTACGCACAGGTCGACATTCAGCCAAGTGTCCTGTGTGTATGCACAGGTCCCTGCACGTGATTTTATTAATGCAACACGTGCTCCGCGATTTTTGAGGCCTCTTGGCCCATTTTGGAAGGCTGAAATGCTGTTTTGGAGTGCTATAAAAAGGAAAATTCAACACATATCAAAGCGGAGGGAGGGGAACACAATGAGAACTTAGACATAGTTTTACATAGTAATTAGGAGTAGGAGTAGTGTAGAGTAGATTGCTCTCTTAGGATTTCATTTCCATTTCCATTGTAGCATTTTATAGCAAGCTTTGATCTTTGATTTTACTCCTTTAATTGTAAGTACTCTCAATTTCCTCTTTAATTCAAGCACTTTTACTTTCACTATCTTTTGGTTCAAGTTACTTTGTTTATATTTGTAATTTTGAGTTTCTTGAAGTTTTGATTGATGAATTTACTATTTCATGCTTTCTTTATGTTTGATTGCTTGTTTATGTTTGGTTTTGTTGATAGTTGGTTATAGTTTTCTAAGATTCCTTGCAAATTCCCATGTTTTGGTTTTATGCCCACCAAGTGTTTGTGAAAATGCCACTTGGTAATTTTGAGTAGATATTCAAACCTTGGCTTGTGGTTTGAGTTCCTATGATACTAGAGTCATAATGTCCGACATTTAGTGGTAATTCTTGAGGAGTTAGTTGACTCTTGTTTCCATTAAAGCTAGCCTTTTATCAACTAGATTGGTAAGTTGTTTAGGACTTATGGATTAAGGTCAATTATGCTTGCTTGACTTACTCCTCGATGTTTGGGATTGACTAAGCGAGATTGACTCATCATATTTATCATAGTCGTGGTTATGGCAATGATAGGATTCCTTGGATCCTCATTCCCAAGTCAAGGCTCTTTTATGCATTTATACCATTTTCACTAGTTTTGATCTTAGCTCCTTTTCACTTGCATTAATTGCCAATTTGATCATTTCTTAGTTCTTTGATTTCTCAGTTCTTTTAATCTTTCATTCTTTTATATCAAAACCTCCCCTTTTCCTAACAACCGAAAGAGTAACATTCCAATTGCATTCCTAGGGAGAACGACCCGAGGTTTAAATACTCTCGGTTTATATTTGATTCAAATTTTAACATTTGATCGTGAGAGTTCGTTGTTGGTTTGGACTATACTACCAACGAATTGATTCTTGTTTAGATTGATTCAAGATCGACGATAAATTCTCACATCATCAAATTTGGCGCCGTTTCCGGGGATGCAATCGGTGTTATATCTTAGGTTGTTGTAAATATGTTAATAGTGTAAATAGCACTTTTTAGTTGCTTGTTTGTTTTCATTACTAGGTCTTGTTTATACTTTCTTCATGACTTTTTCACACCATTACCATAATTTACCCCCATGGAACCTAAACACTCACCTTCCTAGTCACCAATTATATACACCATCACATCACTATATACAAAACCAAGATCCTTATCCTCATGAGCTTGATTGTCAACCTTCATCACTTTAATCTTCATCTTCACATATGGATCAAGCCACACAAGAAGTACTTTTCATGATCATTCAAGAACAACAAGACTTCCGGAAGAAGCAAGAGCAAGTCATGTCTACCTTGGCGGAAACTCTTGACCGGTTAGCTTTGTTGCGCTCATACCATGACCAAGAAATTCTAGTGAATGAATGTGTGGAATCAAGTGAAAAGTCTGGAGTGAATAGAGAATTGCAAAATTACGTAGAAGATGTCAAGTCACAATATGAAGCACAAGAGGAGACAAATGAAGAGTTGGTGGGAATCAGTCAAGAGGATTCCATCATTCAAGATTTTTTGTCCAACTTGGTCAATCCCGTCAACAACCTTCATGAGCCTTCCTTGTTAGATTTGGAAGGAGATGTTGATGTGGACTCACACAACCTCTAATTTATGATTTGAGTGATAATGAGGAAGATTCAAAAGAGGTTGAGGAAAATTGTGGCTATCAAGAAGTGAAGGTACTTGTGCAAGAGCAAATTGAGTGGGTGAAGATTTCTCTAACAAGCTTTCAAGGCCCACATCAATACGCCCTCTTAGAGATGGATTGTCAACTTCACACCCTTCTTAGAGTAATGGATGGTGAAGAGAAGAATGTTAATTGGAAAAAATGTAGGAAGTTCATTAAGGAAGCCATTCAACATTTGGAGCTCAATTATGGTGCAAGAGTCAATTTTGTGGATTCCGGGGAGTATACAAGTGTGTCAATGGTGATTCAAGACAAATTTCATCTAAGTGCAACAATGAAGATAAAAAAGAAGATGAACAGGAGACTAGAATATGGAATCCGGGCATCAGTTTCAAAAGTCAACACTCATGGATCCTAGTTTCTAGCTTGAAGTCTCTCAAGAGTTTGATGAAATTTATTTGGGACCCTGGAGGTCAAATCAATAGCAAACTTGGTTGGAGATTCAAGGAGGAGTGGAAACATAAGCCACCTTAACAAGGATATCCTCAAAAGTCAAACTTGAGGACTTTAAACTAAAGTGCTAGGTGGGAGACACCCTACCATGGTAATATCCTTCTAACCTTCTCTCTTTTAGCTTTTATTTCATGAATAATTAGTTGTTTTGCTTGGTTGGTTGGTTTTATTTTGATGATGGTCAAGCAATTTTAGTGGAATAATGTGTTTTTGGAGTTTTATGGTATTTTAGGGCTTGAAAACCTGTTTTGAATGTCAAGTTTGATGCCTTAGAGGCATCATTTTTGTTGCAGGAACAGAGACCTGTGCGTACGCACAACCTTGTGCGCCCGCACAGTTCCCTTGTTTTTCATTTCCTGTGCGTCCACACTGCAATGTGCGCACGCACAACCCTAAACACTTCCTCTGTTTGCAGCACGCGCACAGCTTGTGCGTGTGAACACTGCCTTCTTTTACCTCTGCGCGTCCGCACCCCTTGCGTGCATACGCACACTTCACCTTGATCTCTTAAAAAAAAGCCATCCGTGCGTGCGCATAGCACTGAGCGCACGCACATCCTTTGGCAACCCCCCTGGTCGCAGCGCACGCACCACTTGTGCGTGTGAACACAAACCCTTTTGCCTCTCTTGTGCACTCGCACAGGCCGCGACGCCCTTACTGTCCACAGTGCCCGCACGCTTCTGTGCGTGCGCATATCCTTCCTTTTTCCTTGTGTGCGACCACACACTACCATATACGTGCGCACGAGGTCCTTTTCAAATGTTAATTCAAAAAGAGGACTCGTGCTTGGTGCACGAAATTGTGATTACACTTTTCACAACTCCGTATAACTAACCAGCAACTGCACTGGGTCATCCAAGCAATACCTTACGTGAGTAAGGGTTGATCCCACACAGATTGTCGGCTTGAAGCAAGCTATGGTTATCTTGTAAATCTTAGTCAGGAAATTGATGATAAAAATGATTTTGTTTATGAAAAGTAAATAACATTAAATAAATGGTACTTGTGATTCAGTAATGAAGAACAGGTTGAGGTTCCGGAGATGCTCTGTTGTCTGAATCTCTGATTTCCTACTGTCTTCTTCTCCAAACACAGCATGGCTTCCTTCAATGGCAAGCTGTATGTTGGTGGATCACCATTGTCAAAGGCTACCATCTGTCCTCTCGGATGAAAAATACCAGGCACGGTTTCTGTACGGCTAATCAACTGTTGGATCTCTCGTCTCGGATGAAAAATACCAGGTACAGCTACCGCACGGCTAATCATCTGTCGGTTCTCACTTGTGTCAGAATAGGATCTCTCTATCCTTTTGCACACTGTCACTATGCCCAACATTCATGAGTTTGAAGCTCGTCACAGTCATCCCGTTCCAGATCTTACTCGGAATACCATAGAGAAGGTTTAGACTTTCTGGATCTCATGAATGCTGCCAATTGGTTCTAGCCTCTACCACAAAGGTTCTAATCCCACGGACTCGGTCCGTGGATTAGAGACCCAAGAGATACGCACTCAAGCTGTCGCCCAATGACTACGTTGAGCTCAGGTAGAACAGGAGTGGTTGTCAAGCACGCGTTCATAAGTTTGAGAATGATGATGAGTGTCACGGATCATCATATTCTCTATATTGAAGTACGAGTGAGTATCTTAGAACAGAATCAAGCGTGATTGAATAGAAAACAATAGTAATTGCATTAATCCATGGAGACACAGCAGAGCTCCTCACCTCCACCTATGGGGTTTAGAGACTCATGCCATAGAAAATACAATATGAGATGTAAAATGTCATGAGTTACAAAATAAATCTCTAAAAGTAGTTTTTATACTAAACTAGTAACTTAGGTTTACAGAAATTGAGTAACTAAGTGCAGATAGTGCAGAAATCCACTTTCGGGGTCCACTTGGTATGTGCTTGGGCTGAGCATTGAAGCTTTCACGTGCATAGGCCATTCTTGGAGTTAAATGCCGGCTTAGGTGCCAGTTTGGGCATTTAACTCCAGTTTTGGTGCCAGTTCTGGCGTTTTACTCCAGGAAAGGGTCTCTGGATGGCATTTAACGCCAGTTTGGGCCATCAAATCTCGGGCAAAGTATGAACTATTATATATTTCTAGAAAGCCCAAGATGTTTACTTTCCAAGGCAATTGAGAGCGCACCAATTGTGCTTCTGTAGCTCCTGCAAATCTATTTCGAGTGCAGGAAGGTCAGAATCCAACAACATCTGCAGTCCTTTCTCAGCCTCTGAATCAGATTTTTACTCAGGTCCCCTCAATTTCAGCCAGAAAATACCTGAAATTGTAGAAAAATACACAAACTCATAGTAAAGTCCAGAAATGTGATTTTTTCATAAAAACTAATAAAAATATAATAAAAAGTAACTAAAACATACTAAAAACTACCTAAAAATAATGCCAAAACGGGTATAAATTATCCGCTCATCACAACACCAAACTTAAATTGTTGCTTGTCCCCAAGCAACTAAAAACAAAATAGGATAAAAAGAAGAGAATATACAATAAATTTCAAAATATCAATGAAGCTTAGTTCCAATTAGATGAGCGGGACTAGTAGCCTTTTTGCTTCTGAACAGTTTTGACATCTCACTTTTATCCTTTGAAGTTCAGAATGATTGACATCCATAGGAACTCAGAATTCATATAGTGTTATTGATTCTCCTAGTTCAGTATGTTGATTCTTGAACACAGCTACTTTATGAGTATTGGCCGTGACCCTAAGCATTTTGTTTTCTAGTATTATCACCGGATACATAAATGCCACTGACACATGACTGGGTGAACCTTTTCAGATTGTGACTCAGCTTTGCTAGAGTCCCCAGTTAGAGGTGCCCAGAGTTCTTAAGCACACTCTTTTTGCCTTGGACCACGACTTTAACCGCTCAGTCTCAAGCTTTTCACTTGACACCTTCACGCCACAAGCACATGGTTAGGGACAGCTTGATTTAGCCGCTTAGGCCAGGATTTTATTCCTTTGGGCCCTCCTATCCATTAATGCTCAAAGCCTTGGATCCTTTTTACCCTTGCCTTTTGGTTTAAAGGGATATTGGCTTTCTCTGCTTGCTTTTTCTTTCTTTTTTCTTTTTTCCTTTATTTTTTGCCATTTTTCTCTATTTTTTTCGCAAGCTTTGTGCTTTTCACTGCTTTTTCTTGCTTCAAGAATCAATTTTATGATTTTTCAGATTATCAATAACATTTCTCTTTTTCATTATTCTTTCAAGAGCCAACTATTTTAACATTCATAAACTTCACTATAAAAAATATGCACTGTTCAAGCATTCATTCAGAAAATAAAAAGTATTGTCACCACATCAAAATAATTAAACTAATTTCAAGATAAATTTCGAAATTATTCACTTCTTGTTCTTTTGCAAATAAAAACATTTTTCTTTTAAGAAAAGTCAGGGATTCATGGAATCATTCATAGCTTTAAGACATAGACACTAAACACTAATAATCATGTAATAAAGATAAAAACAAAAGAGAAACCAAACATAAAAGCAGACAAATAACAATAAAAGAAAGGAAATTAAAGACATAAAAATAAACGACTCTAATACTAATGCTTATGTAACTCTTAAAATAGGTCTCTAATAACAAAAGTTATCACAGAGTTAGGACTCAACAACCTTTATTTTGGGAGATACTTGCTCCTTCAATCTGTGGGGCGTCTAGCTCTTCAAGGGGCAGCTTCTGGCGCTTTAGCTTCTGTATCTCACGCCCTTGTTTCTCTTGTTCTTTGAGCAGTTTGCAGAGCATGCTGTTTTGATTCTACTGCTCTTCCTTGAGTTGATCCATAGCTTCTTGCAGCTTGGTGACAGATGCTTCTAAGCAGGCCCAATATTCAAATTGAGGAATTTCTGGGAAGAGCTCATGTGCCCTCCTTTTGATGGGGTTGTCTTGAACTTGAGGTCCATCCATCACCTTTTTGGTGATTGGGTGTTCAACTGGGATATATTCATCCACGCCTATCTGTATCCCCGCATCTTTACATAACAGACTGATCAAGCTTGGGTAAGCCAATTTAGCATCAGTGGATTCCTTATTTGCAAATATGTAAATTTCACCAGGAATCAGCTGATGAATCTCTACTTCTTTCCCCAGCATAATACAGTGAATCATCACTGCTCCCTTGACAGTGACTTCAGAATGGTTGCTGGTTGGGAGTATAGAATGCCAAATAAAATCCAGCCAACCTCTAGCAACTGGTTTGAGATCTCCTCTCTTTAGCTGGTTTGGGACACCTTTTGTATTGATAATTCACTCAGTTCCAGGGAGGCATATGTCCTCTAGAACCTGATCTAGCCTTTTATCTTTGGCCATTCTCCTATTAAAGGATTCTGGATCATCTTGTAGTTGAGGAAGCTTGAGAACTTCTCTCACCATGTCAAAGTAGAAGTAAATAATCTTCCCTCTGACAATGGTCTGAAAGGAGTGGAAAGTAGTTCCCTCTAATCTTTGTTTATCCGTCATCCACAGATTTGCCTAGAATTCTGGGTATTCATCTTCTTTCAGATTGAACCTAACTTTCAGGATCACTGATCTTCTACACACAATTTTGAAATAATGGTCTGCATGTTCTTTAGTGCAGAAATTCTCATGCATCCACAGTGGCTTTGGATTACTTTCTTTTTTTCCTCTTGAAGTGGTTTGTCTTCTTTTGGGAGCCATGAGAATAGTTTGTTTTAGATAAGGGATCACAAAAATCACACCAAACTTAGAGATTTGCTTGCCTGCAAGCAAAAATAAAAAGAAAGAAGAAGAATAGATGGAAAAAAGGATTCGAATGATGAGGGAGGAGGGGCTGGCCGAATGTGTATTTAAAAGGGAGGGAGGATGGGTTTCAAATTATTTTTGAAAAAGATAAGATAAGAAGATGTGATTGAGAAAAGATACGATTTGTAAAATATGAAAGATTTGAAAAAGATATGAGGAAGTTAAATCTGAATTTTTCTTAATACAAGATAAGATGGATGAATTAAAAAGATTTGGAAAGAAATTGGAAAGGTAAATGAGTTTTTCTTTTAAAAACATTTTAAAAAGGATTGAAAAGAATTTATAAGATTATTAATTTTTGAAATTGGAAATTAAAAGATGAATATTTGTAACATTTTTATGCAGAAAATTATGAATTAAAACATGAAAATTCGAAAAAATTTGAATTGGAAATGAAATTACCTCCCCCTTGCTGTTCTGGCATTAAACGCCCAGAATGATACCCATTCTGGCATTTAACGCCCATCTGGTGACCATTTTGGGTGTTTAACGCCCAACCAGGGTAACGCCAGGAATCCTTCTTTACTGGGCTTTTTTCTGAACGCCCAGAATGCTGCCATTTCTGGCGTTAAACGCCCAGAATGCTGCCTATTCTGGCGTTTAACGCCCAGAATGATACCTTTTCTAGCGTTAAATTCTGGCGTTTAACGCCCAAAACACCCCGTTAATGGCATTTTGATGCTAGTGAACTCTTTTTTTCTGTGATTCTTCTGCTTTATGTTCTGAACCTCCATTCTCCTGATTTATTCACTGAATTATATTAACTAATATGAACAATAAAATTAAATAGGCTTATATAATTGTTATAAACATCTAATTTTTGATAATAGCTATGGTGCCTCCCAGCAAGCGCTTCTTTACTGTCTTTAGCTGGACTTTTGCTGAGCTTTTAATTTAGTCTCAGTTTTGAGCAATCTTGCTCAACATTGGCTTCAAGATAATGTTTGACTCTCTGTCCATTGACAACAAACTTTTTATCAGAGTCCATATCCTGAAGCTCTACATATCCATATGGTGACACACTTGTAATCAGATATGGTCCTTTCCACCGGGATTTCAATTTCCCAGGGAACAATCTGAGCCTAGAGTTAAATAGCAGAACCTTCTATCCTAGCTCAAAGACTCTAGATGACAGTTTTCTGTCATGCCACCTTTTTCTTTCTCTTTATAAATTTTAGCATTTTTGAAAGCATTGAGTCTGAACTCCTCCAGCTCATTCAACTGGAGTAATCTTTTCTCTCTAGCTACCTTAGCATCAAGGTTTAGGAACCTAGTTACCCAGTAGGCCTTGTGTTCCAGTTCCACTGGCAGATGACAGGCTTTTCCATACACAAGCTGGTATGGAGAGGTCCCTGTAGGAGTCTTGAATGCAGTTCTATATGCCTACAGAGCATCATCCATACTTTTTGTCCACTCCCTTCTATGGGTACTTACAGTCCGTTCCATGATTCATTTTAGTTCTCTATTTGAGACTTCAGCTTGCCCATTTGTCTGTGGATGATATGGAGTCGCCACTTTGTGGTTAATTCCGTATCAGACCAGAGCAGAGTCAAGCTGTTTATTGCAGAAATGAGTGCCTCCATCACTGATCAGTACCCTAGGGACACCAAACCTGCTGAAAATATACTTTCGGAGGAACTTCATCACTGTCTTAGTATCATTAGTGGCTGTTGCAATTGCCTCTACCCATTTAGATACATAGTCTACTACCACCAGAATATAAGTGTTTGAGTATGATGGTGGGAAAGGCCCCATGAAGTCAATACCCCATACATCAAAGAAATCAATCTCTAAGATCCCTTGCTGAGGCATGGCATAACCGTGAGGCAGATTACCAGCTCTCTGGCAACTGTCACAGTTACGTACAAACTCTTGGGAGTCTCTATAGAGAGTAGGCCAGTAGAAGCCACATTGGAGAACCTTTGTGGTTGTTCGCTCACCTACGAAATGTCCTCCATATTACGATCTATGGCAATGCCATAAGATTTTCTGTGCCTCTTCTCTAGGCACACATCTATGGATTACTCCGTCTGCAAACCTCTTAAAGAGATATGGTTCATCCCACAAGTAGTACTTTGCATCAGAAATCAATTTTTTCGTTTGCTGCTTACTGTACTCTTTGGGTATGAATCTTACAGCTTTATAGTTTGCAATGTCCGCAAACCACGGTACTTCCTGAATGGCAAAGAGTTGCTCATCTGGAAAGGTTTCAGAGATCTTAGTAGGAGGGAGGGACGCTCCTGCCACTGGTTCTATCGGGGACAAGTGATCAGCTACTTAGTTTTCTGTCCCTTTTCTGTCTCTTATTTCTATGTCAAACTCTTGCAGAAGCGACACCCATCTTATGAGTCTGGGTTTTGAATCCTGCTTTGTAAGGAGATATTTTAGAGCAGCATGGTCAGTGTTCTTGAATATTCTATTTACTTCATTTTTTCTTTGATTTTTTTGTAGAATGTGACTTTTTTAGTGCCATCTTCTTTATTATTAGCATTGATAAGAATTCTCTTGTTAAGACCCTATGAACAATTAAACAAAACCTCAGATTCGGGAAGGGGCTCTGGTGTATAGAGGATCTCGCCGTTAAAAAAGTAATCATAGAAACGATGGAACCCACCATTTCTTTATCTATTTCTATTTTATTTACTATGTTTTTTCTCAATTCAATACACCTTTTGATCCTAATAAATAAGATTTGAACTTGTCAATGGCATAAACCACTGCAAGCAACTCCTTTTCTGTGGTTGTGTAATTCTTCTGCGCGTCATTTAAAACACGGCTAGCATAATAAATGACATGAAAAAGCTTGTCATGCCTCTGTCCCAATACTACACCAATGGCATGGTCACTGGCATCACACATTAGTTCAAATGGTAATGTCCAGTCTGGTGCAGAAATGACTGGTGCTGAGACCAGCTTAGCTTTCAGAGTCTCAAATGCTTGTAGACACTCTGTGTCAAAGACAAATGGTGTTTTAGCAACTAGCAGATTGCTCAGAGATTTTGTAATTTTTGAAAAATCCTTTTTAAACCTCCTATAGAATCCTGCATGCCCCAAAAAGCTTCTGATTGCCTTAACATTGGCAGGTCGTGGTAGTTTTTCAATTACCTCTACCTTAGCTTGATCCACCTCTATTCCCTTGTTCAAAATTTTGTGCCCAAGGACAATTCCTTCAGTCACCATAAAGTGACATTTCTCCCAGTTTAAAACCAGGTTAGTCTCTTGGCACCTTTTCAGAACAAGTGGTAGATGGTCAAGACAGGAGCTGAATGAGTCTCCAAATACTGAGAAGTCATCTATGAAGACTTCCAAAAATTTCTCTACTATATCAGAGAAGATAGAGAGCATGCACCTCTGAAAGGTTGTAGGTGCATTGCACAGACCGAATGGCATCCTTCTGTAGGCAAAGACTCCAGATGGACATGTGAATGCTATTTTCTCTTGGTCTTGAGGATCTACTGCAATTTGGTTGTAACCTGAATAGCCATCCAAAAAGCAGTAGTATTCATGACCTGCTAGTCTCTCTAGCATCTGGTCTATGAATGGTAAAGGGAAATGATCCTTTCTGGTGGCTGTATTGAGCCTTCTGTAGTCAATATACATACGCCACCCTGTAACTGTTCTTGTAGGAACCAGTTCATTCTTTTCATTATGAACCACTGTCATACCTCCCTTCTTGGGGACAACATGGACAGGGCTCACCCAGGGGCTATCAGAAATAGGATAAATAATCCCAGCCTCTAGTAACTTAGTGACTTCTTTCTGCACCACCTCCTTCATAGCTGGATTCAGCCGCCTCTGTGGTTGAACCACTGGCTTAGCATCATCCTCTAATAGGATCTTGTGCATGCATCTGGCTGGGCTAATGCCCTTAAGATCACTTATGGACCACCCAAGAGCTGTCTTGTGTGTCCTTAGCACCTGAATTAGTGCTTTCTCTTCCTGTGGCTCTAAAGCAGAGCTTATGATTACCGGAAAAGTGTCATCTTCTCCCAGAAATGCATATTTCAGGGATGGTGGTAGTGGCTTTAGCTCGGGTTTAGGAGGCTTCTCCTCTTCCTGAGGAGTTTTTAGAGGTTCTTCTATTTTCTATGATTCTTCCAGATCAGGCTAAACATCTTTAAAAATGTCCTATAGCTCTGATTCGAGACTCTCAGTCATATTGACCTCTTCAACCAGGGGGTCAATGATATCAGCACCCATGCAGTCTTTTGATGTGTCTGGATGCTGCATAGCTTTGACAGCATTCAACTTGAACTCATCCTCATTGACTCTCAGGGTTATCTCCCCTCTTTGGACGTCAATGAGGGTTCGTCCAGTTGCTAGGAAAGGTCTTCCTAGAATGAGAGTTGCACTCTTGTGCTCCTCTATTTCCAGCACTACAAAGTCAGTGGAGAAAGCAAATGGCCCAACCTTGACAATTATGTCCTCAATTACGCCTGATGGAATCTTAATGGAGCCATCAACAAGTTGGAGGCATATCCGGGTTGGTTTAACTTCATCAGTCCAACCAAGCTTTTTGATAGTGGATGCAGGTATTAGGTTGATACTTGCCCCAAGATCACATAGAGCTGTCTTGGTACAAGCACCCTCTAATGTGCATGGTATCATAAAGCTTCCGGGATCTTTAAGCTTCTCTGGTAAGCTTTTCAGAATGACTGTACTGCATTCTTCAGTGAGGAAAACTTTTTCAGTTTCTCTCCAATCCTTCTTATGACTTAAGATCTCTTTCATGGACTTAGCATAAGAGGGTATTTGCTCAAGTGCCTCTGCAAACGGAATCTTTATTTCAAGAGTCCTAAGATAGTCTGCAAATCGGGCAAATTGTTTATCCTGTTCTGCTTGGCAGAGTTTCTGAGGATATGGCATCTTGGCTTTATATTCTTCAACCTTAGTTGCTGCAGGTTTATTTCCTACAGAAGTGGTTGGAGAAGCCTGCTTAAGGGGGTTGTTATCAGCACTTGCAGGTGTCTGATCCCTCATTGGCATTTGAACGCCAGAATTGGGTGTTTAACGCCAGATTTCCACCCTTTTCTAGCGTTTGGACGCCAGAACTGGCCATCTATTGGGTGTTTAATGCCAATTTCACCCCTTTTTCTGGCGTTAGAATGCCAGAATCATTCCTCTCTGGGCTCTTACCGTCCTCAGAGGGATTTTGGACAGTAGTTTGGTCATCCTCTGTCAGTTGTTTCTTTCTTGGCTTTTTGCTGCCTTGAGTTGAGACATTCAATGTCTTCCCACTCCTTAACAGAATAGCTTGGGACTCTTCTGTTATCTGTTTAGATAGCTGCTGTCTTGTCTGGTTCAATTGTGCTTCCATATTCTTGTTGGCATTTTTAGTGTCTTGTAGCATCTCTTTAAATTCTGTTAACTATTTTGTTATAAGAAACAACTGTTGATTGAGTTCAATAACTTGTTCTGGAGGACTAAGTTCAATGGATAGTGCTTTAGCCTCTTCTTTCATGGAGGACTCACTACTTAAGTACAGATGCTGATTTCTAGCAACTGTATCAATGAGCTCTTGAGCCTCTTCAATTGTCTTTTTCATGTGTATAGATCCACCAGCTGAGTGGTCTAGAGACATCTAGGCTTTTTCTATAAGCCTATAGTAAAAGATGTCTAATTGCACCCATTTTGAAAACATTTCAGAGGGGCATTTACTTAGCATCTCTCTGTACCTCTCCCAGGCATTATAAAGAGATTCATTATCCTCTTGTTTAAAGCCCTGGATGTCCAGCCTTAGCTTTATCATCCTTTTCGAAGGGAAATATTGATTCAGAAATTTTTTCTGATAACTGTTTTCATGTTCTTATGCTTGCTGTGGGTTGGTTATTTAACCACCTCTTAGCTTGATCTTTTAGAGAAAATGGAAATAGTAATAATCTGTAGACATCCTGATCTACTTCCTTATCACGTACTGTGTCAGCAATTTGTAAGAACTGTGCCAGAAACTCAGTAGGTTCTTCCTGTGGAAGACCGGAATACTGGCAGTTTTGCTGCATCATTATAATAAGCTGAGGGTTTAGCTCAAAATTACTGGCTATAATAGGGGGTATACAGATACTATTCTTCATATGAAGCATTAGTGGGGTTAGCATATGACCCCAGAGTCCTTCTGGACTGTTCATTTCCACTTGAGTCCATAATGAACCTCTCTTGTTTCTGTATACACAGTTAACAAAGAAATGAAAATATCTGTGTCTCTATGTCAGGATATAGAGCACTGGTATTGGAAGAAGGATTATGTTTTGAAAAACAAAAATAGAATAAAAGAAAAATTAAAATATTTTTGTTTTTATTTTATTTATTTAATGCTAATTTGAACTTAAAGAAATTAAAATAAAGTAAATGGGAAAGATGGTATAAGTTTCGAAAATTAAAAGAAAAGAAATAAAAGAAAATTGAAAACTAAAATAATTAATTAATTAAAAAGATTTGAAAATTTTTTAGTGTGATTTTCGAAAAATGAAGAGAGAGAAAGTGGTTAGGAAGTTTTGAAAAAGATATGTCTTAAAATTAAAGATACTTGTAAGAAAATAAATAAAAGAAAAGATTTGAAAAAGATATGTTTTTAAAATTTTAAAGATTGAAACTTTCTTAACAAGAAAATTCCAAACTTAAAATTTTTCAATCAAAATAATAAAATAGGACAAGGAATTCGAAAATTATATAAAAAAAGAAAAAAATTTTGAAAAAATTTTATAAAAGATTTTTGAAAAGTAATAAAAAGAAAATTAAAAAAGAATTTGTTTTGAAAAATATTTGATTTTAAGATTTGAGATTAGAAAAGATAACATAAGTTATGTAAGAGAAGATAAGGAATTTTATGAGAAGATAAGTTTTTAAATTAAAAAGTTTTGAAATTTAAATTTTAAATTTGAAAATTAAATTTTGAATTATAAAATTTGAAATTTGAAATTGAAAATTTGAAATTTGAAATTTGAAATTTGAAATTTGAAATTTTAAATTTGAATTTTAAATTTTGAATTTTGAATTTTGAATTTTGAAAAAGTCAACAATATAAGATAAAGATTTGAAAAAGATTTAAATTTTGAAAAGTTTGATTTTTTAAAATTTTAAATTTAAATTTTGAAATTTAAATTTTGAATTTTGGAATTTAATTGAAATTTGAAATTTGAATTTGAAATAAGGTAAGATAAGATTTTGAAAAGGATATGATTTTTGAAAAAGATTTGAATTTTAAAACTTAAAACTAAGATAAGATAAGATAAAAATTTTAAAATAAAAATCTGAATTTTTTTTAATGTAAATTTCGAAAGTTCAATTAAAAAAAGAGAAAAGATATTTTTTTTTGAATTTAATGAGGAAAGAGAAAAACAATAAAATGACACCAAACTTAGAATTTTTAGATCAAAATAAAGAAAACAAACAAGAAAACTTTGAATGTTAATATGAACACCAAGAACACTTTGAAGATCAAGATGAACACCAAGAACAAATTTTGAAAATTTTTAAGAAAATAAAAACACAAAGGACACCAAACTTAAAAATTTTTATACTCTGGACACTAATAATTCGAAAATATATAAGATAAACAACAACAAACACCAAACAAGAAATTTTAAAGAGCAAATAAGGAAAATTATCAAGAACAATTTGAAGATCAAGAAAGAACTAAGAACATGTAATTAAAAATATGAGTAAAATTAAAAACATGCAATTAACACCAAACTTAAAACATGAAACTAAACTCAAACAGAAGACTCAATTACTAGTTTATTGGTTTTATCTATTTGTTAAAAGTTTTAAAAAATTATCTAGAAAAAGAAAACAAGGATTTTAAAATTTTAACAAAAACAATAATAGAAGATTCAATTTTAGTGACTCTAAACCAAAAAGATAAATTTTTCCTAATCTAAGCAACAAGATAAACCGTCAGTTGTCCAACCTCGAACAATCCCCAGCAACGGCGCCAAAAACTTGGTGCACAAAATTGTGATTACACTTTTCACAACTCCGCACAACTAACCAGCAAGTGCACTGGGTCGTCCAAGTAATACCTTACATGAGTAAGGGTCGATCCCACAGAGATTGTCGGCTTGAAGCAAGCAATGGTTATCTTGTAAATCTTAGTCAGGAGATTGATGATAAAAATGATTTTGAGTAAATAACATGAAATAAATGGTACTTGTGATTTAGTAATGAAGAACATGTTGAGGTTCCGAAGATGTTCTATCGTCTAAATCTCTACTTTCCTACTGTCTTCTTCTCCAAACACGCATGGCTTCCTTCATTGGCAAGCTGTATGTTGGTGGATCACCATTGTCAATGGCTATCATCCGTCCTCTCGGATGAAAAATACCAGGCATGGTTTCTATACGGCTAATCAACTGTCGGATCTCTCGTCTCGGATGAAAAATACCAGGTACAGCTACCGCACAGCTAATCATCTGTCGATTCTCACTTGTGTCGGAATAGGATCTCTCTATCCTTTTGCACACTATCACTGTGCCCAACATTCGTGAGTTTGAAGCTCGTCACAGTCATCCCGTTCCAGATCCTACTCTGAATACCACAGTAAAGGTTTATACTTTCCAGATCTCAGAAATACTGCCAATTGGTTCTAGTCTCTACCACGAAGGTTCTAATCCCATGAACCCGGTCCGTGGATTAGAGACCCAAGAGTTACGCACTCAAGCTGTCGCCTAATGACTACATTGAACTCAGGTAGAACGGGAGTGGTTGTCAAGCACGAGTTCATAAGTTTGAGAATGATGATGAGTGTCACAGATCATCATATTCTCTATATTGAAGTACGAGTGAGTATCTTAGAACAGAATCAAGCGTGATTGCATAGAAAATAATAGTAATTGCATTAATCCATGGAGACACAGCAGAGCTCCTCACCTCCACCTATGGGGTTTAGAGACTCATGCCGTAGAAAATACAATATGAGATGTAAAATGTCATGAGTTACAAAATGAATCTCTAAAAGTAGTTTTTATACTAAACTAGTAACTTAGGTTTACAGAAATTGAGTAACTAAGTGCAGATAGTGCAGAAATCCACTTTCGGGGTCCACTTGGTGTGTGCTTGGACTGAGCATTGAAGCTTTCACGTGCATAGGCCATTCTTGGAGTTAAACGCCAGCTTGGGTGCCAGTTTGGGCGTTTAACTCCAGTTTTGGTGCCAGTTCTGGCGTTTTACTCTAGAAAAGGGTCTCTGGCTGGCGTTTAACGCCAGTTTAGGCCATCAAATCTCGGGCAAAATATGGACTATTAATATTGCTGAAAAGCCCAAGATGTCTACTTTCCAAAGAAATTGAGAGCGCGATAATTGGGTTTCTGTAGCTCTAGAAAATCCATTTTGAGTGCAAGAGGGTCAGAATCCAACAGCATCTGCAGTCCTTTCTCAGCCTCTGAATCCGATTTTTGCTCAGGTCCCTCAATTTCAGCCAGAAAATACCTGAAATTACAGAAAAACACACAAACTCATAATAAAGTCCAAAAATATGATTTTTGCATAAAAACTAAAAAAAAATGTAATAAAAAGTAACTAAAACATACTAAAAACTATCTAAAAACAATGCAAAAAATGGTATAAATTATCCGCTCATCAGCGCTTCAGTTTCCCCAAACCCCACCCCTTTCTCCTTTTTCTCCCTTCTTTGAACCCAACCCCAGCCACTCAGCCCACAACTCAGACCATCACCTCCAGCCGACCACACCACCACCGGCGACCACCGTTGCCGACTCTTTCTCTCTCTTCCTTCTTCTCCCTCTTCTCCATTTCTCTTCCATTTCCCCTGTCTCTGCGCTGCACCCCTGTTGTGCCAGCCCTAGTTCGTGCTTCTAGTTCCGGTGAGTAGCCACCAGTAGCGGCGGACCTCTGTGCCGCTGCGACTCTCTTTCTCCGTCCATTTCTTCTTCTTCTTCCTTCTGCATTACAGGTTCCATTTCCTTCCCTGTAACCTGCTCTTTACTATTTCTGTTTAATTTACTTTCTTTAGCTGCTTTTTTATTTCTATTCTAGTAACTAGGTGGCATTAGGTTGGATGATTTTTGGTTTTCTGGATTGAATGGTTGATGCTAGCTGATTATTTCCGATTTCTCTGGATTGAATGCTGCTTAGATTGAACTATGAATACTGCTATGTATGAACTTTGAATGCTACTTCCCGTTTCTGCATATAACATGCCTAATTAAATGCCTGAATGGGATTTTTGATTCAATTTCTGTCTTTGATCAGCATAGGTTTTGAATTTTCCCTCCATTATGCATTACAATTCCTAGTTGTGCAGTATTCTATTGATTTGAATGTTGCCTGAGCTTGACTTAATCATGCACCTGGTTGTTGATATTGCTGAAAGACCAAATTGAATTTGAAATTTGCAGCTATGTTGGAATACCCAGCTGTGACCATTTTGTTTGGTGCATTATACGTGCATAGCATGATTTTGTGTAGTGAATTGATGCTGTTGCCTATTCATGAAGCTTTTAAACATAGATCATCGCATGCATAGCCACTTGTTTTTCTTCAAATTTTTGAGCAATTCAAATTGAACTTTTTCAACTTATTACTTTCTGAACAAGGGCTGCATGTGTTTGATTGTCTTTCATCCCTCAACATGAATAAGTGCATGCCTTCATTGTTGACTTGGCTATTCCTTTCGTGCCAGTTTTAATTTAAACTTGATTACACTTTTAAGGCATAATTGGAAGAATGACCAAGTCTTAATTCAATTCACTTGCATTGATAAAACCTAAGTTGTTTATGCTTTGATTTTCGATTACTCATTTGTTGTTGACTTAGGTTGCTTAATTGGGGAAACTTACATTTCCTTTTGATCATATCACTTATATTGAACATGTTTTCCTCGATTAAGTGTTTGTTTACCTTAGTGGCTCTAATTTACACTGTTTGACTATTTCCTCTTAATTTCTGTGAATTTAATCTGTTTCTCATGAGTTGTACTCTATTTTCGTCTTTTTCAGGATGCCTCGCAAAGGAAAGGAGAAAGCTAATCCTTTGGCTCATCCTCCTCTAATGCCAAGGCATCATGGCCTATTTTTCTATGCTTTTTCAATAGATTTTTATGTAGTTTTCATACAATTTTGTTGATAATTGAGTAAAAGCATGAAAAATCTCTGCATGAAACAAAATCTCAAGCATAGGTGATTTCTAGTTAAATATACAAGGTAAATATGATGAAATAGATCACACTAAGTGAAGTTATGAAATTGAGTATTATTAGCACATTTAGTATAGTAAAGATTATCTTGTATATTACTTTGATACACGTATTGGGTTGATGATAGGTAAGAAGAAGCAAAGGAAAGGCAGAGAAGAAGAGCATGCAGCGTTGGTGGCCAAAGTTGGCTCACCAACGTTGAGTCCAACTTTGCTCCTGATAGCCTGACGAGGTCTTTCTCAACCAAGAATAACGTGAGCTACATAGCTCCAAATGAGGTGATTTCAAAGTCATTGGAAAGTAGGAATCCAGAGCTTTTCAAGCATATATTGTGCTACATAGTGGACACTAAAATTGAGGGAGAAAACTATCCCGAAAAGTGCATAGACGAACATAGTACCAACTTGTAATAAGGCCAGCTGACCTCTGCACCTTTGACGGAGTATAACTTGAGCTGTAGATCTCCAAATGATGCGCTCTCAATGGCATTGGAAAGAAGATATTCAGGGCTTTCCAACAATATATAATAGTATGGGGTGTACGATACGTTTAACCTTCCGAATCTGGCATACTTACCAACGTTGGTGTAAGCATTAGTGTGCCAACGTTGCCTCCAACGTTGCACATCGATGCTAGCGACCCTGTCCCCTTCAAAGGAACATAACTTGAGTTGCAGAGGTCCAATTGAAGTGATCCCATTTGGGTTAGAAAGCTGACATTTAGAGCTTTCCAATCATATATAATAGTCTATAGTGGGCATGAAATTGGCAATGTTGACAAGAGGACAAAGTAACGTTCCATGGCTTGATGTACAAAATTAAATGAAAAGTTCTTGTGCCAACGTTGGAGGGAACGTTGGTACACCAACGTTACCCCCAACATTTTGCTTTCTGAAAATTAAAAAAAACTATCCACGCGTACGTGTGCGTGACGCACACATATGGATAGGCCAACGTTGGAGGGAACGTTGCCAAGCTAATGTTGAGGCCAACGTTCGCGATAATCTTTCAAAAATTGGAGTTGGAAACTTTGCATCAACGCGTGCGCGTCAGGACGCGTACGCGTGGACATATTTTTTCATCCCAACTATGCGCACGCACAGGCAACGCAGACGCGTGAAATGGCAAATTCTACCATCCACGCGTATGCGTACGGCACATGTACGCGTGACTAGGAAAACGTTGGAAGGAACGTTCGCATGCCAACGTTGATAAAAACGCTGAAGAAGGGTCTGGACCAATTTTTACACGCTGCAACACCACTAAAGGTCCCAATACACCCCTGGATCAAGCAACCAAGCAAAGCCCATCAAACATCACTCAATCCAAGGCACAAGAAGCATCTAGATTAGGAATTTTCATTTGTAATTTGTATTTTCATCTTTTAGTTTGTATGCCTATATAAAGGCATTAGCTGGATTGGAGGAATTATTCTGGATTGGAGGGGAGTCCAGGGTCATGCATACACATCCCCTGACACACACCATTCATCACTCCTCTTTCTTTTCTTTTCTTTTCTGCTTTTTTAGTAGTGTAGTTCTAGTTGTAATTTCCATTTATAAATTTTGCAATTTCAATTTCAGTTTAATCTTCTTCTTTATTTTTCTACCTTTCTTTATTTTTCTGCATTTTTTTTCTTCTCTATTGAGTAGAGCAATGAACGACTAACTCTTTTCATTGGGTTGGAGAGCTCTGTCATAATTCAATGGGTTAATTTGTTTTTATCATTCATCTTCTTAGGTCTTTTCTCTTGATTTTACTAGAAAGCTTTCGATCTCAATTCAATTGAGCAATTGTCCCGACAGAAAAGTTGTTCATAATTGGAATTCCTCTGATCCTTGAGAGAGGGATGAGGAATTCATGCTAGAAACGCTTTCTCACATTGGAATAGATTGGGAGTTGGATGGATATTGTGACATTTAATCCTACCAATACTTTGATCTAAGAATTTGTGTGGTATAATCAGTGGCCGAACTTCAACTCTTCCCATGAGCAATTAAATCAAGACATTGGGCAATTGTTCATGCTTAGAAAGATTGGTGGGCCAGGACATTGGGATCCAATCATCTAAGATTGCCAAGCAAAGTCAAAGGAATGCATTGATTGAGGAAGAGATGAAAGTAATTGATCCGGAGATTGCTATACCTTTCTATCCCAATGCTTTTCTTTCTTTTCTTTTAGTTATTTACTCCTGGTACTTTTCTTTATTGTATTCCTGTACTTTGTTTCTCTTGTACATTACATCACTTTACATTCTGGTTATTTTACTTTTCTACACTTTATTGCTTTTCATTTACTTTTTTGTTAATTTATAATTCCTGCTGCTTATCACTTCATTCTGAATCGTCTAACTAGGTTAATTAATCAACTATTGATTGCTTAATCCATTAATCTCTGTGGGATTTGACCTCACTCTTGTGAGTTATTACTTGACGACAATTTGGTATACTTGCCGAAAGGGATTTTTGTAGTGATACTATAATTTTTTCATCATCCTCCTGCGCCTCCAAGTACCTTACCGGATACATTCATTAATGTAGAAGCCCAAGAACAGTATAAAAAATGGAAAATAAAGCCTTCCACTACGAGAGGAAGCTGAACTTACCAGAGAAATATGCGGACCAAATTCTTAACCGACTAAACTTTTATCAGTGGAATTCATAGGATTCGACCCGGTGGAAATTAATGAACACCAGGTTAAATAATTCTACGGCAATCTGCTTAAGAGGGATGCCCCAACTATTTTTCTGAGAGGTGTCACACTGGACACCTCTGATCATGCTTTAGAGGCCCTCTTGCAGATCCCGCATATTCCTCTGGCCCGTGATGCTTACCCTCAGATAGTGAAGGAATTGTTATCGGGCAAGCTGTCATTGGATGTCGTCCTGAAGAAGATTGGCACACCTGATGCGAGGATGGGAGTACAGCAAGGGAGAGAACGCGGTACCACAAAGCATTGCATGCATTGACCTGAATCCTGAGGCGAGGATCTGGCAGCAGATTATTGCCGACTACATCCTGCTCAGCACGCATGCCACACACATTAGGGTCCGTGTGGTGGTATTACTGTGGTCTATTTTGGAGGGAAAGAGTATCACTGTTCTTCCCCTTATCAGAGACTCGATGTGGAAGGTGACCCAACAGCAGAAGTACAACATTTCCTTCCCATCGATGGTCACCAAATTAGCTGCTTTATTTGGGGTGGAGCGTCGTTCGACAGACTGGATGTCTGTCCTTGTTAGCAAACAGCCATTTCTGCCATACAGTGATTACGAGGGACCGCCACAGAAGAAGAAGAAGACCACTGAGCCACCATCATCGTCAGCAGAGCCTTCAGCAATTCCTGCACCTCCTGTGCCCATACCCTGACTTCAGACACCATATGAGCTGGGTCGGGAGATCCTTGAGACTCTTCACCACTTTGAGCACCACAACGCTCGTCGCTTCCAGTGGATTGTGGCAAAATTTGAGGGTCGAGACCCTGGGCCACCTCCTCCGGATACACCAGAGCCGGAGCCTGAGACTGAGGAGGCAGCACCGAAGGAGCCAGCAGCTGAAGCTAGCCAGACAGTCGACCACCCTGAGCAGAGAGTGGCGGAGTCCACGGTTGAGGAGGCTATAGTCCAGATAGCTGAGGAGTCGGCAGCTGGAGCCGAGCCGACAGCTGAGACCACCACTAAGACTTCCCGCGCCATCATTGTCTACCACTGTCATCACCACCCACCACTGCCAGCTGGTGGAGCTTAGCAGAGTTAATCACCCCGGTCTGTTTTAGACACGGAGGACCGTGCTTCATCTAAGTGTGGATGAGGATTTACAATTTTTGGGTGTAAACATTTTCTCCTGAACACCTTCTTATTTAGTTTATTTTCAGTTTTACTATGCTTTTGTAGATATTTACAGTACTTTATCTTTTGCTACAGTTTGGTATTTTGGTGTATATATATATATATATATATATATATATATATATATATATATATTAATTGTTTCTAGTTATGTTTAGTACCGCACTTTCATTTTGGTATATATAGATATATTGCATTTTATTTTGCTTGGTATATAGTACAGATATGGATTGTGACTGGATGATGTGAATAGCATGTGCCTAGTTCATTTTGATCCTAATTGCTCATGTTAATTTTTGCTTGTTGAAAATTAGGAAAAGGAATAGGAAATTTTGAAAAATCTGCATCCATCACAACATATAAACATACATATAGGAAATAATTTTGGTGAAAACAACGCAAATTTTCCAACATTTTTGTTTTAGGGTGTTCTATTGAATTGATTTGGAAAACTGTTTTTAAAACTTGTTTGAATGATTTTTATGGAACATAGACGAGGAAAGAACAAAATACCTTGTGAGTTTTTGAGCCATATTGAGTGGTTACAATTTTTAACCACTAATTTTGTTCATTGAGTGTTATATCTCTTCTATGATTGTAATCTTGGTTTTGCTTGATTCTTTATTTCCAATGATTGATGTTTTGAATTGCATTAAGTATAGTTGAGGCCATCTTTGTTAAAAGCTCACTTTTCCCATATAGCCTACCCTTTGCATCTACCATTGTAAAACCCCTTTGAGCTTTATTTACCCATTGTTCTTGATATTAGCACATTACAACTTTAAACGGAAAACCATGATTTACCTTGGATTGTATCCTTGATTAGCTTAGGTTGAGAGGTGTGTAAGATTTAAGTGTGGGGGAATTTTGGGAAACATTGGTGGTGAAGGAAAATGTTTGATTTGGGTATTTCATTTAAAATTTTGGAAAATGGGAACAATCATGTATGAACTACTAAACCATATGCATTTGTCTTCTTGAGAAAAAAAATCATCAACAAAGGGGATGAAAGTTTCCCCAAAGAGAAAAAAAATGGACAAAGAATGCATATGTGAAGGAAATGAAAAAGCATACATGAATGTTTGTGAAAAGTAAAATAATGGAAAGTTAGGATCACATTTTTGTTATTGGATTGATAAAGGTTGTGTTGGATACTTAAACTAATCAAGGATTCGATCGTTCTAGTCCACTTAGCCATATCTATCCCACCTTAACCCTAACCCCATTACAACCATATGAAGTCCTCATGATAATTGCATTCATGCATCACTTGTTTGTCAATTGTTTGATGAAGAGCAAATCCTTGAAAGCATGATCAAGAAGAGATTTGAGTGATTAAACCCTAGACACCGAGTGATTAGAGTGTATACACACCTAGTGAGGGTTCAATTACTTAATCCTATGTTTCCACATCTCTTATCATGAATTCTTGCAAGTTGCTTCATTTTGATGAGTTGAATCAATTCTCTAGATTTTGCTTCCATTGGACTGTTTCCTTGCTTTGCCCAACATGTCTAGACTATTGCTTGGGAATTTGTTTGTTTGTTTTCACCAAGTTCATAGGAAGCTATAGATAGATATATAGGTATAGATAGTATATAGTATACTTGCATGCATATAGATAGTTGCATTTAATAAGTTGATTGTCCCTTTTGATCATTTTCCTTGTTGTTTAGCATGAGGACATGGTATTGTTTAAGTGGGAGAATTGATGAGTGCATATTTAATGATATATTTTAACTCAATTTTGGATGGATTCTAGCACAAAAACTCACACTTATACACCAAAATAGCATTCTTTTGTGATTCTTCCCTAATTTGATCCTAAATGTGAACACATACAATTTTGTGCTTAAATTGAACAATTTAATTCTACTTTATTGCCATTCGATGCCGTGATATGTTTTGTGAAGTGATTTTGGGTCATTTGGGCAAGATTGGCTAGGCAAAAGTGGAAGAAAGCATGTAGAAGGGAGAACACATGAAGAAAACAAGAAAAAGCATACACAGCAAAGTGTGCGTGTGCACAAGCATCTGTGTGTGTGCACAAGAAGGAATTTCCATGTTGCGTGCGCACGAGTACCTGTGCGTATGCACAGGTCAACATTCAGCCAAGTGTGCGTACGCACAGGTCCCTGCACGTGATTTCATTAATGCAATACGTGCTTTGCGATTTCTGAGGCCTCTTGGCCCATTTTGGAAGGCTGGAATGCTATTTTGAAGTGCTATAAAAAGGGAAATTCAACACATATCAAAGGGGGGGACACAATGAGAACTTAGACATAGTTTTACATAGTAATTAGGAGTAGGAGTAGTGTAGAGTAGATTGCTCTCTTAGGGTTTCATATCCATTTTCATTGTAGCATTTTATAGCAAGCTTTGATCTTTGATTTTACTCCTTTAATTGTAAGTACTATCAATTTCCTCTTTAATTCAAGCACTTTTACTTTCACTTTCTTTTGGTTCAAGTTACTTTGTTTATATTTGCAATTTTGAGTTTCTTGAAGTTTTGACTGATGAATTTACTGTTTCATGCTTTCTTTATGTTTGATTGCTTGTTTATGTTTGGTTTTGTTGATAGTTGGTTATAGTTTTCTAAGATTCCTTGCAAATTCTCATGTTTTGGTTGTATGCCCACCAAGTGTTTGTGAAAATGCAGCTTGGTAATTTTGAGTAGATTTTCACACCTTGGCTTGTGGTTTAAGTTCCTAGGATACTAGAGTCATAATGTCCGACATTTAGTGGTAATTCTTGAGGAGTTAGTTGACTCTTGTTTCCATTAAAGCTAGCTTTTTATCAACTAGATTGGTAAGTTAGTTAGGACTTATGGATTAAGGTCAATTATGCTTGCTTTACTTACTCCTTCATGTTTGGAGTTGACTAAGTGAGATTGACTCATCATAATTATCATAGTTGTGGTTATGGCGATGATAGGATTCTTTGGATCCTCATTCCCAAGTCAAGGCTCTTTTATGCATTTATACCATTTTCACTAGTTTTGATCTTAGCTCCTTTTTACTTGCATTAATTGCCAATTTGATCATTTCTTAGTTCTTTGATTTCTCAGTACTTTTAATCTTTGGTTCTTTTATATCAAAACCCCCATTTTCCTAACAACCGAAAGAGTAACATTCCAATTGCATTCTTAGAGAGAACGACCCGAGGTTTAAATACTCTCGGTTTATATTTGATTTGAATTTTAACATTTAATCGTGCGAGTTCGTTGTTGGTTTGGACTATGCTACCAAAGAATTGATTCTTGTTTTGATTGATTATAGGTCGACGATAAATTCTCATGTCATCAATGGGTGATAAACCCCATTTTTAGGGTTTATCATGTATAGATTTTAAGGGTTTTATCAATAATCTTCCACGCTTATTCATATAAAACTGCATGATTTTGTGTTCCTTTTCCCACTTTGCTTCATAGATGAAAACATGCTTCTTTTACATCAAAATTGATATATTGTAATCTTCCTCTATTACCATTCGATGCCATGATCCATTTGTTAAGTGGTTTCAGAAGTTATAGGGCAAGAATGGCTAAGAGGAGTGAAGGAAGCATGCATGAACAAAAGGAGCATGGAATAAATCAAAGTTTTGAAACTTGGGCATGGGCGGAAATGCGCAATGTACTCGTACGCGCAGATGTGCACACCCAGAGCCTGCACAGTGGAGTCGAACGAGAAGCCGGTGCGCTTAAATGGCTGAGCCAAAATTCCTTGGACGCGCGCGTGCACTGCACGCTTGCGCGTAGGTCGTGAAAAAACCCCAGGTGCGCGTACGCGTACTGTGCCGGTACGCGCCGATGTGCGCACGTGATTTTTTAAAGAAGAAAACGTGACCAGCGATTTCAAGGAGTCCCAGGCCCTGTTTTGGGGCAGAATTTTGGAGGAAAAAGCATAAGAAGACCAAGGATTAGGGGGGTTGGGACAATTAGTGATACTTCTAGATATTTTGGGTAGTTAGTTACATTTTGCTTTTAGAGAGAGAAACTCCAACCTCTCTCTAGGATTTCACTTTCTCCGTTGCAATTCTCCTTTGATTTCTTGGTGAGATCCATTGCTAATTCACTTTTACTTTGATACAAGTTGTAGATCTACTCTTCTTCTATTCTCAATTAGTGTTCTTTTGATTCTATCTTTTGGATCTAGATTTGTGACTTTGCACTTTGGATTTTAATTAGTGAATTGAGGAATTTCATTCAATTGTTTGATTGTTGATGATTGCTTGAGTTAGATAACTTTAATTCAATTCTCTTTTCTCAATTTCATCATGTCTTCCATGATTTTCTACCAATTTTTTGTGATAATGACAACCCTAGCTATGGAGTAGATTTCTCTTACTTGGCTTAGGGGTTGAGTTATTGGAGACACTTGAGTAGTGGATATCAAATGTTGATTAGGAATTGAGAATTGCTAATTGACTTGGAGTGCACTAAAGCTAGACTTCCCTAGGGTGAGACTAGGACTTGTGACTCAAGTTAGTTATTTTCACTTAACTTTCCTCTATTATTAGGGGGTTAACTAAGTGAAGCAATAATCAATTCTTATCTCAATTGAAGGAAACTATAATGATGAAACTTCCAATGCTTACCCCTAGCCAAGGCTTTTATCTCAATTAATTGTCGTTTACTTTTGTTAGCTTGAATTCTTGCACCAACTCTCAAAACCACAAAAGACTTCCTAATCAATGATGCGCATTCTAAGGCAAATCCTAGGGAGAACAACCCAGGATCAATACTCTCGGTCATAGATTTTAGAATTGTTTGATGCGATATTTGCATGTTGGTTAGACTATACTCACGATTGGATTCATTGCTAATTTCTAACCGGCATAAGAATATTACGGTTCATCAATGGGTCAGCCCAGTACAGGTAGTTCTGAAGAATTCTGGCATTAACAGAGTGAAGAATGAGCATGGGGAACTCATGGCTACAATAGTGCAAAATTCCTGAAGGGTGTGCATTGACTACCGGCGTCTGAACCAGGCCACTCGCAAGGATCACTACCAACTTCCTTTCATCGATTAAATGCTTGATCGCTTGTCAGATAAATCACACTACTGTTTTCTAGATGGCTATACAAGTTATTTTCAAATCCATATAGCTCTAGAAGATCAGGAGAAAACTACTTTTACATGTCCCTTTGGAACGTATGCATATAAGAGAATGCCTTTTGGTTTATGTAATGCACCGGCTACGTTTCAAAGATGCATGATGAGTATTTTCTCAGATTTTCTTGAGAATTGTATGGAAGTTTTTATGGATGACTTTAGTGTCTATGGTGATTCATTCGACCTTTGCTTGGATAGTTTAGCTATAGTATTAGAAAGGTGTACTAGTTCAAACCTTGTACTTAATTCTGAAAAATGTCATTTTATGGTGAAGCAAGGTATTGTTCTAGGCTATGTTATTTCTAATACTGGTATATCTGTTGATCCAGCAAAGGTAGATATTATTTCTGGTTTACCTTACCCCTCCTCTGTGAGGGAAGTCTATTCGTTTCTTGGTCATGTAGGTTTCTACCGGCGATTTATCAAGGACTTCAGTAAGGTAGCACTGCCTTTATCCCGTCTACTTCAGAAGCATGTAGAGTTCGAGTTGAGTGAAGAGTGTGACGAATCGGTTTTTCTATCGGTAAAGAAATGTAAAAATATGATCGCGTTGTAAGTATAGCTTCTAAACCAACCAATCATCCTTTCTTACAAACGTTTTGGTTGTCATAAGTAACAAATCCCTTTAAAATTGATGACCGAAGTATTTAAACCTCAGGTTGTCTTCTCAAGGAACTGCAGGGAGGTATGTTCTTATTATTGGTTATGAGTTTTGTAAATTGGGGGTTTTGAAAGTAAGGAACAAGTAATTTAAATGACAAGTAAAATCAATAAATAACTGTAAAATAAACTCTTGGCAAGTTTTGAAAAATTTTGGAAGTCCTATCCTATTTACTCCTACGAGAATGAAAGTTAATCCCACTTAGTTAACCTTTACAAAAGCAAGGGAAAGTCAAGTGAACTAATTAGTTAGATTCCCAAGTCCTAGCCAACTCCTAAGGAAAGACTAGAGTTAGTGGAATTCCAGTCAATTAGTCTACATAACAACCAATCACGATAAGTTGATAACTCAAGAGCTTCCAGTTAATCAATTAAAGCCAAGAATATAAAAAGCTAAATAAGAATTATAAATCTGAAATACCTCAATTGCATTAATAAGTGAAAATCATTCTAAACATAAAGAGTTCATAAGCCAATTTGGCAACATAAGTAATTAAAAGAAAGCATTAAAGTATTTGACAGTAAAAAGAGAAATATGAAGTAAAAGGAATATTGAACATGATAAAGAGTTGAAATCCTAATTTGAAATAATAAGAAATCCTAATTCCTTTAAGAGGAATCCTAAATCTAAAACCTAAGAGAGAGGAGAGAACCTCTCTCTCTAAAAACTACATCTAAATTGTGAATTATAAGTTGATTGTGAGTTGTATCATGAATGGATGCATTCCCCCACTTTATAGCCTCTAATCTGTATTTTCCGAACCGAAAACTGGGTCAAAAACAGCCCAGAAATTTCCCCCAGTGTATTCTGGTACGTACAGGTCGCGGGAAAGTGACGCAGAAGCATCGTCCACGCATTTGCGTGGATTGCGTTTGTGCCAGGTCATGCATCCGCGTGATCCACGCGTTCGCATCATCTGTCTTTGGGGCAGCTATGGCAAATTATATATCGTTGTGAAGCCCCGGATATTAGCTTTCTAATGCAACTGGAACCATCTCATTTGGACCTTTGTAGCTCAAGTTATGATCGTTTGAGTGTGAAGAGGTCAGGCTGGACAACTTAGCAATTTCTTCAACTTCTTGTATTCCTTCCACTTTTGCATGCTTTCTTTCCATCCTCTGAGCCATTCCTGCCCTGTAATCCCTGAAATCACTTAACACATATATCAAGGCATCTAATGGTAATAAGAGAGGATTAATATTAGCAAATATAAGGCCAAAGAAGTATGTTTTCAATCATAGCACAAAATCAGGAAGGAAAACGTAAAACCATGCAATTAGTATGAATAAGTGGGCAAGGACTTGATAAAAACCACTCTATTGAGCACAAGATAAACCATAAAATTGTGGTTTATCAACCTCCCCACACTTAAACAATAGCATGTCCTCATGCTAAGCTCAAGAGAAGCTATAAGGGAGTGAAGAAGAATGGTAGAATGTATGAAATGCAACCTATGAATGCAACTACATGCTAAATGCTTTTACTTACTTGGTTAAAAGCAAATAAATCTTCCAAGACAAACATAAATCAGATTTCACTAATTTAAATTATACAATAAGAGACAAGTAAACTTGTAAGAAGAAAGCTCATGAAAGTAGGGAACATAGAATCAAGTATTGAACCCTCACTAGTAGTGTATATCACTCTAGTCTCTCAAGTGTATAGGGTAATTCACTCTACTCTTCTCTAATCATGCTTTCTAAACTTTGTTCTTCATCTAACCAATCAACAAATATTTAATGTACCAATGCAAATATCATGAGTTCTTTTTCATGGTTGTAATGGGGCTAATGTAAGGGTAAAGGTATATATATGGCTAAGTGAGCTATAAATTGAATCTTTAATTAACCTAAACTTTCACCTAACATACATATACTCTATATAATTCTAATTCATGCCTAGCTACCCAAAATTCCCACTTTTGCATCACATACTCATGTATCAACTTCTCTTTTTATTTTATCACATGTGCATTGATCTTTCATTATTAAACTTAGCATTGGGGTAATTTTGTCCCATTATTTATTTACTTATTTGTTGATATATTTTTTTTTGGATTTTGTTTAAACATGAAAATAAACATAGCTTATCAATACACATAGATTTTTAATTTTTTATAGTTTCACATGAGTAGGTACATAAATTCTCATTATTTTATCATGGTAAAAACATAACACATTCCCTTATTAACCCATGTTCCCACAATTTTCCCACACTTAATTGTTACACAATCTCTATCTTAAGCTAACCAAAGATTCAATTGGGATATTTAATTATTTTTCTACTTAATGCTAGTGATGTGATAAAATATAGAATACATGGGGATTTACAAGGCTCAAAGTGGCTGACAAGGATGATTTAAAGGGTAGGCTTATTTGGGATAAGTGAGCTAAATAAGTAATGGCCTCAATCATATGCAAGCATGTAAATACACTAAATATTGGACATATAGAATGGAACAAAGCAAAGATTACAATCATAGAGAAGAAAATACACAAGAATAAAAATTTATGGTTAAATAATGTAACCATATAAATAAGCTCAAAATCTCACGGGTTGTGTGTTCTTTGGCTCAAAAAACCATGTTCCAAATACAACTTCAAACAAATTTAACACAAAAGTTTTACTTTAAATTAGTGAAATACTATAAAAATTTCTTGAAAAAGAAAATATTACTTCAACCAAGTGGTAACTAAATGCATAAAATCAAACAACCATGCAATTAAATATGCAAATGCAGCAATTAACAAAGAAAATAAAATATTGGTGTTGAGAAGAAAATAAACTAACTCATGGAGATCGGTATCGACCTCCCCACACTTAAAGATTGCACCGTCCTCGGTGCATGGTAAGATGTGCAAGTGGACGGGTTGCTTCAACTGACGCTTTTCTCATCAAGGAATGTGCGTAGGAACTTCGTTTGTCTATCCCATGTAAACGTCTTCCGGTTTTCTTCCTGGTGGCCATCCTGAAAGAAAAAGGGAAGAAAAGTAACCCAAAACAAAGATAAAAAAAACAAATAAAATACGAGTGGGTGAATGCCAAATAATAAGGGTCTGAATTACATGGTAGCTACAACATGCAAGTGAGAAAACAATAGAAGCACGTGGCATATCAATAGTGCAAAAATTGTAACAAAGGGAAAAAGAGTGTGGGTGATGCACGATAGTATAAGCTCATGCCAATGCAAAAGTAATACAGATATAAAAGATTGGCATTGATTTAAATAATATTACCCATTCAGAATAAAATAAATCACTAAGCACCCAAAATAATACAAGAGAAGATGCAACAGTTAGATAAGAAAATTTAACACCAACGGAAAAATAATAAATTTAGAAAATAAAGTAAAAATATGCACAAAATTAAAATGCAATGAATGAAAGTATGCAAATAAATTAAGTAAAATAGAATAAAGGTGAAAAAGAATGAGAAGTGAAAGAGATAAAGTAAGAAAGAAAGAGGGAAGTGATGCCAGGGCATTTTGGCCAGTTTCACTGACCTTTTCTTTACTGTTTTTAGGGTAGCTTCATGCATTTCCTTAGGAAATAAGCTAGTTTTGGGTAGATATTCACTTACATCTTGATTCAAGCATACATTTGCACTTTACATGATTTCATGAGGATTTTGCATGAATTTAATGACAAATTGGATGTTGCATTTCCCATGACTTGGACTAGAACTTTGATGCACTTTATTGCTTGATTTCAGGACAAAGGAAGCAAAGAAGAACCACATTAGTGGCTACTTTAGTTACACTAACGTTAACACTAACGTTGAATGGGAGTAACTTGCAAAGTTAATGAGAAAAGTAATTGCCAATAACGCTCTCGAAGCCATCATTGCCCATGTTAAGAGTCACATTAACTAAGTTAACGTGAACTCTAACGTGGAAGAAAGGAAATGGAGCCAACGTTAGTGACACTTAACATTATCACTAACGTTGGACTAAGCTCATAAGTGGCCACGTTAACTTAGTTAACGTGGCCTCTAACGTTAAGAAGTAAAGGGGAAGCCAACGTTAGTGACATTCAACTTTATCACTAACGTTGGCCAAGTCACAATAAGCCACGTTAACTCCCACATTAACCTAGTTAACGTGGAAGCTAACGTGAAGAAACAAGGTGGTCGACAACGTTAGTGACACCAAACATTGTCACTAATGTTGGAAGGAACCCACACAAGCCCCAATAACCCACGTTAACTCCCACGTTAACTTAGTTAACGTGGAAGTTAACGTGAAGAAGGGAGGTGATCGCCAACGTTAGTGACACCCAACATTGTCACTAACGTTGGAATGAGCCCACACAAGCCACTATGAGCCACGTTAACTCCCACGTTAACTTAGTTAATGTGGAAGCTAACGTGGATAAGGGAATGATGAGCCAACGTTAGTGACACTCAACTTTGTCACTAACGTTGGAGATGGCTAGCATGGCCACGTTAGAAGCCACGTTAACCTAGTTAACGTGGACTCTAACGTGAGAAATAGGGGCACATTGGAACGTTAGTGACAATGGTAAGTGTCACTAACGTTCTCGAAGGTTGGCAAGCCTACGTTAAAAGAGCCACGTTAACTAAGTTAACGTGGACTCTAACGTAGGGAAGGAGGAGACTTCTTAATGTTATTGGGAAAGGCAAATCCCAATAACGTGTGCGAAGGACAAAGAGGCAACGTTAGTGGCAACGTTTGTGCCACTAACGTTGAAGATAACGTGGCACTTACTTGGGAGAGGAACGTTAGTGAAAAAGGTGATTGTCACTAACGTTCTCGAACCCATATTTTCACTGAACATTAACACCACTAACGTCCTGAGCTAAAGTTTCTGCCCACTTCACACTTTCTCTCTGCAAGTAAAGCCAAGCCCAATGAAGAAGAGAACTGCTTCAAACTCAATATCCAAAGGCCCATACCCAAGACTTGAAGAGCCAACTAGAAGAACAGAAGAGTAGTATATATAGGAGTAGCTTTGAATTAAATTGAGAGTTTGGAAATTATAGGGAGCCTCTTGGCATAGAACTACTCTCTATATTTTACTTTCTCTGCACTTCTAGTTTCATCATGTATTCTCCATCTTTGTTTTCATTTTCGAGAGCTATGAACAACTAAACCCCTTTCATTGGGTTAGGGAGCTCTGTTGTAATTTGATGGATCAATACTGGTTTTCATTATTCTTCTTCTATCTTTTCTCTTGATTTTACTTGAAAGCTTTGGATCTTCATCCAATTGGATAGTTAGTTTGGAAAAGAAGCTATTCAAACTTGGATCTCTTCTGAACCTTGAAAGAGGAATGAAAAGATCATGCTAGAAATGCTTTCTCATGCTGGACCAAATTGGGTTTCGATGGATATGTGACTATAATCTTCTCAACACTTGATTTGGGAAATGCATGTGGTATAATCAGTGACCATACTTCATCTCTTCTCATGAGCAATTGACCAAGGAATTGGCTATTGATCAAGATTTGAGAGATTGAATTACAAGGAATTGT
This sequence comes from Arachis hypogaea, assembly GCF_003086295.3. Taxonomy (NCBI): domain Eukaryota; kingdom Viridiplantae; phylum Streptophyta; class Magnoliopsida; order Fabales; family Fabaceae; genus Arachis; species Arachis hypogaea. Next base: position 54,911,684 of record NC_092049.1, read on the forward strand.
AATTCGATCACTTAAGATTGCCAAGGAGATCAATGAGTGCATTGATTGAGGAAGAGATGAAAATGAAATTGATCCGGAGAATGCAACATCTCCTGAGCCCAATGAACTCCCCATTTCTGATCTTACCCATTCTCTTTAATTTCTGTCATTTACTTTTATGAGCAATTACCCCATTCCTATTTAAGATTCTGTAATTTACTTTCCATCATTTACATTCAGCTTTTTATTTCTAGCATTTACTTTTCTGTTATTTACTTTTCCGCCATTTAATTTTCTGCAATTCTCAACTCAAATTCTGATTCGCTCAACTAGAACATTCCTCTAATTAAAGTTGCTTGATCAATCAATCGCTGTGGGATTCGACCTCACTCTATTGTGAGTTTTTACTTGACGATAAATTCGATACACTTGCCAAAGGGAAATTTGTTACGAGACAAGTTTTCCGTGCATCAAGTTTATGGCGCCGTTGCCGGGGATTGATTGTGCATCAACAATGATTAAATTGGAGGATAACTAGATTGAGCATTTTTATTTTTGTTTGATTTAATCTTCTGTTTGAGTCATTTACTTTCTGTTTTAGTTAATTTCTTCCCTTTTCCCTACTTTTTCTTTGTTATTTACCATTCATTTCACTAACCCACTAACTGTTTGATATATTGCATCATTCACACTAACAGTAATTCTGACAGATATACTTTCTGCACCTATTCTCTTTGCTTGTACTTGTTGGTTGTATGACAGGGAGAAGAAGCGGGGCTTCAACTTCCTTTGATTCTGAACCTGAGAGAACCTTCCTTAGACTAAGGAGAGAGGCAAGAGAAAAATGCGTAGTTGGTGCTGAAGAAGAGGAGGAACACTTTGAGGAATACTTTGAACCAAATATGGAAGAAAACATGGAAAACCATCGTGAAGAAGAAGCTCACAACCATGGCGGAGGAGGACGAGCAAATCATGCTAGGGAGGATAGAAGAGTTTTAGGCTCTTACATCAACCCAAACCCAGGAAACTGTGGAAGTAGCATTCAAAAGCCAACCATCCATGCCAACAATTTTGAACTAAAACCACAGCTCATCACCCTTGTTCAGAACAACTGTTCGTTCGGAGGAAGTGTCCAAGAAGACCCCAATCAACATCTAACCACCTTCTTGAGAATATGTGACACAGTGAAGTCTAATGGTGTTCATCCTGACGCCTATAGACTGCTCTTATTTCCATTCTCACTCAAGGATAAGGCAGCCAAGTGGTTGGAGTCTTTTCCGAAGGAGAGCTTGACAACTTGGGAAGATGTGGTGAACAAATTCTTAGCAAGATTTTACCCCTCTCAACGAATCAATAGGCTGAGAGCTGAGGTCCAAACTTTCAGGCAACAAGATGGTGAGACTCTGTATAAAGCATGGGAGAGTTTTAAAGACCTAACAAGGAGGTGCCCACCAGATATGTTCAATGAATGGGTACAGCTGCACATTTTCTATGAAGGACTGTCTTATGAGTCAAAGAAGGCCGTAGACCATTCATCCAGAGGATCTTTGAACAAGAAGAAGACCATTGAGGAGGCCATAGATGTCATTGAAACTGTAGCAGAGAATGACTACTTTTATGCTTCCGAAAGAGGGAACACGAGAGGAGTAATGGAGCTAAACAATGTAGATGCTCTGCTGGCCCAAAACAAGCTCATTACCCAGCAGCTGGCTGACCTCACCAAGAAGATGGAGAGGAACCAAGTAGCAGCAATCGCCACTTCATCAACAACCCAAGAAGGGGTGAATGAAGAAGCAGAGGGTAGTCAGGAGCAAGCCAACTACATTGGAAATTCACCTAGGCAGAACCATGATCCATACTCCAAGACCTACAACCCTGGATGGAGGAATCACCCAAACTTTGGGTGGGGAAATCAACAAGACCAAAGCCTTGATCAAAGACGGCCAAATCCCAACAATGCAGCCCACCAACATTTCACATCTAGACCATATCACCACCCCCATAACAACACCTCTCCACATTCATATCAAAACCAAAATAACTTACCTCATCCTTCCACCTCTGATCCCAATCTACAATCATTGGATGACAGACTCTCAAAGATTGAGAATCTACTTGAAGGCATAGGCAAGGAGATTCAAGACAACAAGGTGTTCAAGGAGGAAGTGCGAGCCAGTTTCAAAAACCAAGGAGACACAATCAAGAGGTTGGAATCTCAAGTGGGGTATCTCTCTGAGCAAATTCCCAAACCCACAGATGGGTTCCCAAGAGACACAGAGAAGAATCCGAGAGGTGAAACAAAGAAAGTAAGATGGGAAGACTGCAAGATGGTCACTATAAGTGATAAGGAGACTGAGGACAAGCAAAACAAGTCGGCAGAACAACCTGGAGACACCTCAGCAGAGAAGGAGGAAAAAAATTACCAAGAACCAGAAATCTCACAACAGGAGCTGCTGAGACTCTATGCACCTTTTCCCCAACTGCTCAATGGTGCTGTGGAGAAGATAATATACTCAAGGTTTCTAGATTTGTTTGCATCTCTGCATGTCAACATACCATTCATCAAGACTATTCAACAAATGCCTGCATACATCAAGTATATGAAGGAGCTGCTTCCCAGGAAAAGCTCACTCAAGGGAGGCCAAACTATAGTGATGAACAAGGAGTGCAGTGCCCTCATTCAACCACAGTTGTCAACAAAAAGAAAAGATCCAGGGAGTTTTCATGTCCCCTGTGCCATAGGAGAAACAATGTTTGATAAAGCACTCTGCGATTTGGGAGCAAGCATCAACTTAATGCCCTTATCCCTGGTGAAGAGGCTGCAGATCAATGAGATAATGTCCACAGATGTAGTCATCAGGCTGGCTGACAAAACTCAAAAACAAGCAATAGGGGTGGTGGAAAATGTATTGTTAAAGGTTGGGAAATACTTCCTCCCAACAGACTTTGTCATCCTAGACATGGAAGAAAGTCACACTCACCCAATCATATTGGGAAGACCATTCCTAGCTACAGCCAGAGCACTCATAGATGTGGAGCAAGGGGAGCTAATATTGAGGATCCATGACGAATGACTCAGCTTCAATGTCTTCCAACTGTCACAAGAAGCAGATCAAGAGAACAAAGAACCAAGCAAAGATCATCATGAGATACTGAAAGAGGAAGCAAGCACTGAAGCACAACCAGCCCATCTGGGAAAGCCCTCTGTTGATGAACAAGGCAAACAGCAATTGTCACAGCTCAAGAAAAAGTTGGAGGAACCTAAACCACCAGAGACATGTGAAGACAACAACAAAATTCCCTTAGAAGAAGAGGTCACAAAGAGTAAGGCAACATCAAAGGGAACAAAGAAGAATGTACCAAGGAGGTGGAGGAACAAGAAGATCCCTACGGAAGACTTCTCTCCAGGGGATAAAGTGATCTAAGCTTACTTCCCAGATATCCCCCCTAATCTCCCCACTGTACCATCTCAGTTACCTAAGGTCTTCACTATCAACAGAGTTCTCTCCTTGGAACATGTAGGGATCATTAATACAACCAATGGATATAAATCCACTGCCAGAGGAGAAGACTTCAAGCATTATCAACCTCCCTTATGAAGGCAAAACGTCAAGCTAGTTACGCTAAAGAAGCGCTTCATGGGAGGTAACCCATGTTTTATATGCTTTTAGAAAATAGTGAATAAGTCAATATTTATGAACTCCAACCCAAACTTGACAAACACTTGGTGAAATCCTTATTATGCAGTATATAGTGAAGAACATGTTTGGTGTTTAAAGCATGCCAAGAAAGCATGAATGCAACCCAGAGCATGCTAGTCCTGGTGCTTTGAACAACAACCTTTTCATCACAATGCTCGAAACTAAGTTTGGTGTTACCCCATGGTGCCACCAATGTGCATATAAGGATACACAGTTAGTTAGTTAGTTGGAGTTCATGGATAAACAATCTAATCTTTTCTTCCCTTTATTATTCTAGCCGTAAAATTTAAATTGATTTTTTTATGATATTAATTCTTACTTTTCTTATTTGATCTTTATAGGGAAAAGGAGAGGAGCATTGAAGGAGATTGATTGGACAATTAAATGAGAAAGGCTCGGCCACTTCATGAAGAGGGACTACACACTTGTCTCAAGAAGGAATGCATTGGAAAATGTTGCCATGCAACATTGAAGAAAGGAGACTCTTGAAGACCGAACCAATAACCCTCACAAAATGATGATCCTTGTCCTTTCTCCATGTACAACCCCAACCGTCCATCAAGCAACCATTCCATCAATCCACACCCTCCATTCACTCACAATCTCCCTATATAAGTGAGTCCTAGTGCATATTTACCCCTCACACTCAAATTCCCACTCTCCACACTTCACACTTTCGACGTCCAAAACCTCTTTATTACACCTCATCCTAACCAACCAAATTCCTTATCTATCCTTACCTTCCAATCCCCTCACACAGCAACTCAAATTCATGGCATCATCAATTTTCAAGAGGCAAAAGAGGAAGGAACTAATGGAGAACATTCCTTTCGATGAGAAGAGATTCAAAACTGCCTTCCATGAACAAGAATTTGAAAGGATCAAGATCAAGAAGATACTGCCTGAGTTAACCTTCCAAATCAATGAAGACGAGTGCCCACAGATTCGGGAGAAAATTGAACAAAGAGGGTGGCAAAGGCTCACTAATCCAGAGGGGAAGATCAATGCAAACCTCATCAAAGAGTTCTACGCAAATGTGGTTAGAGAAGACAAAACCAGGGCCCCAACCTTCAAAAGCTATGTAAGAGGAAAGGAGGTAGACTTCAGCCCAAATGCTATAACAAGAACTCTTCACTTGAAATCACCACTTTTTGATGAACCCAGTTATCATGCAAGGATAAGTAAGAGCCCTGACAATGATGAGCTCACAGAAGTCGTGACTGACATCTGTGTCATAGCAGCTGATTGGGAGAGGTATACAGATGGAAGACCCTGGTTCATCAAAAGGGGAGACCTTAGCCCAGAAGCCAAAGAGTGGTTTGAACTCGTAAGGAGGTCCATCCTCCCAGCTGCAAATAATTCAGAGGTCAATATTAATCGAGCGACTATGGTACATTGCCTAGTACAGGGTGGAGAAATCAATGTGCATGAACTCATAGCTGAGGGGATTCAAGAGTCAGCTGAGAAGGCTGATTCGGGTGCCAGGCTTTGGTACCCCAGCACTATTCTCAGACTATGTACAAAGGCTAAGGTGGTCTTCAAGGATAGCAATCCAGACTGGGTGAACCCTGGAAGGCTATTTACAATCCAGTGTCTTGTCTATACTACACCTGCTCAGCAACAAAGAAGGCCACAAATAGGGAAGCTAAAAGCGAAAGAAGGAGCTCACCAAGAGGAGTCTCATCAAGAAGAATATCAACAAGAAGAGCATCATGACCCAGCCAACTTGAATATCAATCACCTTCCAAGGGCCATTGAAGATCCGGGGATGAGACATATGGAAGGACAAGAGCAAATACTAAACCTTTAGTCCAACTGGATGAGCCAACAAGAAGAGTGGCAGAAACAACAAATGGAGCAGCAACAGGAACAATACTCCCAGCTCACTCAAGCCATCCACCAAGTTACTGAGAGGCAAGAACGTCAAGATAAGCATTTGCAGGAACTCAATCAGTGGCAAATAGCTCAGATGAAAGCATTCAATGAGTTCACTGTACTTAATGAAGGACGACAACTACATAGGAAAGAGTTCAACGTAAACACTCAAGCCAAGTTGAACTACATGTCTAGTAATATGCATCATCTACACTATGCCATCCCTACATATGATGAGGTCCAAAAATATTTTGTAGAACAAGAAGAGAGGAAGGTGAAACAACAGAAGGAAACACTCAAGAAGAAGATGGAAGATGGTGGTTTCTGGAAGAAGCTGATTGGAAAAAGCAAAGGGAGTGCGAGTACGAGCAATCAAGAGGGACACAAAGAGGACAAGCAAGGAGGAGAGCATGGGAAACCACATGAGTAAAAGGTGGTGGAGTTCCTTCTTTGGTCCATCTTTCTCTATGCTTTAAATAAGGAAGATCTTGTATGAAATAGAACTCGCTTCCATGTTAGTTTAAACCTTTTTAAATTCTGTCTTTTAAGTTTTTGTGTTGAAGAGGTCTATGTGTGCTAATGTTTATGTCACTGCATCCTTACTTTGCTTACTTGTATGTTTGTCCCTTTAAATCAAATGAAAAGAGATTGAGTGTTTTTAAAGACCAGAGAGGAGTTCATACTATGGAGTAAGTTCATGAGTTTATGGTATAGTCATAAGTTAGCTAAGTTGGTTCAACCACAAGGTGGGAGGACAACTATCTGTCATGAATACTATGCTTGAGACACACCCCATGAGACTAGCTAAATAAGAAGATCCTAATAAGAAAAAGGGAAAGAATAATAAAGGTTGAAAATAAAAGAAAAAGAGTAAGCAATAAGGCTAGGCACCAATGGTTTTAATATTGAGGCATGTGTCTGTGGTGCTCCTGTGTGAGGGATCTACTTGGATGAATAAGCTCTTAGGGGTGCCTTATCACTTGGTAACTTGGGTTAACTAACTCGGGATTATCAGCTGAAAGTCCACTATCAAGAGTAACCCTCAATACAGAGCATTTAGTAACCCAAAGAGGTGCTGGACACCAAGGTCTTAAGAAAAGAAAATAAATAAACTATATGCCTGTGGTGTGTATGTATGGGGGAGAGACTTGAGCAAGTAAGTCCTTAGGGGTGCTTCAACACTTAGCACCTTGAACCAACTGGTTTGGGAGTGTTGGCTGAAAGCTTATTTTAAAGAGTTGCCCCCTTACAGAGCACTTAGCTTAAGAACAAAAATAAGCCCTGAAATGACAACAAAAGGATCAATGAATAAAAGTCTCATGGGATGCAATCACAGTGAGTATTCTAGGATATGATAAAGGTCTGAAAGCCAGGAATGAACCTAAGTTGCTATGCATGAAACCACCATAAAACCAGGGACATGACTTCCACAAGAATGACTCATTTCTCTTGGCATTCCATTCATCATTCTCTTGTTCCAATACTTGCTTAGGGACAAGCAAGCTTTAAGTTTGGTGTTGTGATGCCAGGACATTTTGCCCAGTTTCACTGACTTTTTCTTTACTGTTTTTAGGGTAGTTTCATGCATTTCCTTAGGAAATAAGCTAGTTTTGGGTATATATTCACTTACATCTTGATTCAAGCATACATTGTGCACTTTACATGATTTCATGAGGATTTTGCATGAATTTAATGACAAATTGGATGTTGCATTTCCCATGACTTGGACTAGAACTTTGATGCACTTTATTGCTTGATTTCAGTACAAAGGAAGCAAAGAAGAACCACATTAGTGGCTACGTTAGTTACACTAACGTTAACACTAACGTGGAATGGGAGTAATTTGCAAAGTTAATGAGAAAAGTAATTGCCAATAACGCTCTCGAAGCCTTCATTGCCCATGTTAAGAGTCACGTTAACTAAGTTAACGTGAACTCTAACGTGGAAGAAAGGAAATGGAGCCAACGTTAGTGACACTTAACATTATCACTAACGTTGGACCAAGCTCATAAGTAGCCACGTTAGTTGCCACGTTAACTTAGTTAACGTGGCCTCTAACGTTAAGAAGTAAAGGGGAAGCCAACGTTAGTGACATTCAACTTTATCACTAACGTTGGCCAAGTCACAATAAGCCACGTTAACTCCCACGTTAACCTAGTTAACGTGGAAGCTAACGTGAAGAAACAAGGTGGTTGACAACGTTAGTGACACCAAACATTGTCACTAACGTTGGAAGGAACCCACACAAGCCCCAATAAGCCACGTTAACTTAGTTAACGTGGAAATTAACGTGAAGAAGAGAGGTGATCGCCAACGTTAGTGACACCCAACATTGTCACTAACGTTGAAATGAGCCCACACAAGGCACTATGAGCCACGTTAACTCCCACGTTAACTTAGTTTACGTGGAAGCTAACGTGGATAAGGGAATGATGAGCCAACGTTAGTGACACTCAACTTTGTCACTAACGTTGGAGATGGCTAGCATGGCCACATTAGAAGCCACGTTAACCTAGTTAACGTGGACTCTAACGTGAGAAATAGGGGCACATTGGAACGTTAGTGACAATGGTAAGTGTCACTAACATTCTCGAAGGTTGGCAAGCCTACGTTAAAAGAGCCACGTTAACTAAGTTAACGTGGACTCTAACGTAGGGAAGGGAGAGACTTCTCAACGTTATTGGGAAAGGCAAGTCCTAATAAAGTGTGCGAAGGACAAAGAGGCAACGTTAGTGGCAACGTTTGTGCCACTAACATTGAAGATAACGTGGCTCTTACTTGGGAGAGGAACGTTAGTGAAAAAGGTGATTGTCACTAACGTTCTCGAACCCATATTTTCACTGAACGTTAACACCACTAACGTCCTGAGCTAAAGTCTCTGCCCACTTCACACTTTCTCTCTGCAAGTAAAGCCAAGCCCAATGAAGAAGAGAACTGCTTCAAACTCAAGATCCAAAGGTCCATACCCAAGACTTGAAGAGCCAACTAGAAGAACAGAAGAGTAGTATATATAGGAGTAGCTTTGAATTAAATTGAGAGTTTGGAAATTATAGGGAGCCTCTTGGCATAGAACTACTCTCTGTATTTTACTTTCTCTGCACTTCTAGTTTCATCATGTATTCTCCATCTTTGTTTTCATTTCCCAGAGCTATGAACAACTAAACCCCTTTCATTGGGTTAGGGAGCTCTATTGTAATTTGATGGATCAATACTAGTTTTCATTATTCTTCTTCTATCTTTTCTCTTGATTTTACTTGAAAGCTTTTGATCTTCATTCAATTGGGTAGTTATCTTGGAAAAGAAGCTATTCAAACTTGGATCTCTTCTGAACCTTGAAAGAGGAATGAAAAGATCATGCTAGAAATGCTTTCTCATGTTGGACCAAATTGGGTTTGGATGGATATGTGACTATAATCCTCTCAACACTTGATTTGGGAAATGCATGTGGTATAATCAGTGACCATACTTCATCTCTTCTCATGAGCAATTGACCAAGGAATTGGCTATTGATCAAGATTTGAGAGATTGAATTATAAGGAATTGTAATTTGATCACTTAAGATTGCCAAGGAGATCAATGAGTGCATTGATTGAGGAAGAGATGAAAATGAAATTGATCCGGAGAATGCAACATCTCCTGAGCCCAATGAACTCCCCATTTTTGATCTTACCCATTCTCTTTAATTTCTTTCATTTACTTTTATGAGCAATTACCCCATTCCCATTTAAGATTCTGCAATTTACTTTCCATCATTTACATTCAGCTTTTTATTTCTAGCATTTACTTTTCTATTATTTACTTTCCCGCCATTTAATTTTTTGCAATTCTCAACTCAAATTCTGATTCGCTCAACTAGAACATTCTTCTAACTAAAGTTGCTTGATCAATCAATCCCTGTGGGATTTGACCTCACTCTACTGTAAGTTTTTACTTGACGACAAATTCGGTACACTTGTCGAAGGGAAATTTGTTACGAGACAAGTTTTTCGTGCATCAGGAAGAAGAAAAGATAGAAGAAATTAGGATTAAAAAGAAAACATAAGATAATTGGCGCTGATTTGGATAAGTTGTGCGACGCAGGCAACGCGGACGTGTGAGTGACGCGGTCGCGTGGTGTGCGATAAGGTCAGGTGACGTGGACGCGTAGGTCACGCAATCGCATGACCTGATTTGTGCGATTGGCGCGAGTGCAGCCTCGCGTTTGCGCAACTCTCTGTTCGAAACTCTTTTTGCCAAATGTTTGGGTGACGCGGTCGCGTGGTTGACGCACACGCGTGAATGGCCTTTCTTTTAAAAATGATGCAGACGCGTAGGGCACGCGGTCGCGTGATAGGGCTTGTGCTTCTAGCACGAGTCCAGCCCAGCTCCATCATAATTCTTTGCCATACACCCCTTTTTACGTCGATTTTGGGGCACGCGTTCACGTGGGTGACGTGGACGCGTGGGAGGCATTTTTCCCATATGACGCGGATGCGTCAGCGACGCGGTCGCGTGGATCAATTTGTGCCAAAGGCACGCCTCCAGCCACGCTCTCGCGTGACTCTCTGTTCAATTCTCTTTTCTTCAAAACGCACTGGTGACGCAGACGCGTCTCGTGCGTACTTTTTTTTTTATAATAATGCAGTATGCAGAATGCAATGCTAATATGAATGTTATGCATGATTCTAGGTTCAATCAAAACTCAAAAACAAACAAAACAGACTAGAATTAAAACTGAAAAAGGGACGATCATACCATGGTGGGTTGTCTCCCACCTAGCACTTTTAGTTAAAGTCCTTAAGTTGGACATTTGATGAGCTCCCTGTTATGGTGGCTTGTGCTTGAACTCGTCTTGAAACTTTCACCAATGCTTGGACTTCCAATAAGCTCTATCAATATCAAGTAAATTCCTCAAGCTTTGATGGGGTTCTTCACAAGATTTGAGCTCCCAAAGTTGATCCTCCTATATTCCTGGATCCCAAATCTTGTTTCTACACCCGTTTTCAAGTTGATTATCATGATTCCATCCGGGTGGTTCAGCTTTAGAATTCTCACTGAAGCTTCCAAACAACTTCCCAGACCCATTCAATTGAGCTCTACACCAACCTTTGCGTTTAAACTTAAAGCTTCCAACCATAATGAACCTTGCAAGACAATTCTTACCACTGACCATCGTCCTCATACTCTTAATGTGACAAAGAGCTCTAAGTTGACCATCCGTCTTCAGTAGCCCATATTCAAGTGGAATTAGAAAGCTAAGGGATATGAATTTTACCCACTTGAATGTTGTGAAGGATGATGGCAACTTAGGGGGGGTATTTCTAACGAATTTGCAAGCTCCACTCTGTTGGGTTCTTCTCTGACAACTTCCACCTCTTTGCAAGTTTCTTCAATATCAACCTCTTCCTCTTGTTAGCTTTCTTCCAATTCAATCTCTTCTTCATTGCTCACCAAGGGCATGGGAGGTTGTGCTTCTTCTTCTTTAATCTTCATCTCTTGACCAACCTCTTCCAAGTCTTCAACTATGATATGCCTTGGAGGTTGTACACCCTCCTCAACATCAAATGCAACCGTCTTGGAAGGAGGCTTTATGTCTTGACTTTCCCATGGAGGTTCAGCATCTCGCAAGTCTTCAACCACTTTTTCCTCTTTAATAATTACTTCTTTGTCCAGTAGTTTTAATATAAAATTGTACTCATCCTTGATGATTTTCTTTCCATGACAACTCCTTTCAACTATTCTTTCATCTTAAAGGGTTTTTACTACCTTCACCTTTAGGGCCTCCTCTAGCTCCTTATGAAGTATGGATTCGCAAAGATGATCCCTTCTCTCTTATTCCATGTCAATAGCATCATTGGGATCATGTTTCTTTTGGATTGATGGATGTGGGTGCTCTACCATGAATCGTGGCGATAGGATGGAGAGATCGTTCTGTGGTTGAAAAGGAAGTGCACTAGAGCTTGAGGGTTGATTGTTGAAGGTATTTGGTGGTCCGATTTGGGCAACGAGAGCTTGTATAGTAGAGTTTAGATCGATAAGTGCTTTCTCTATGGAGGTTTGGGGTGGATAGGAGGGTTCATTTGGCTCATAAGGTGGTTGGTATGGTGGATACGGGTTAGGGTCATATGGAGGTGAATGGTGGAAAGGGGCTTGTGAGTATGGTGGTCCAAAGCTATTTTGAGGAGGTGGTTTATTGGCATATGATGGAGCTTGCTGGTAACTACAAGGGGGTCCACCATATCTATTGTCTTGGCATGCATTGTAGGATGGTCGTTGTCCATGGTATCTTGGAAGGTGATGTTGCCGAAAGGGTTGATTAGATCCTTGTGGCTCCTTCCATCTCTGATTGTTTTGACCTTGATGCATGTTCCTGTAATAATTTCCATTCCTTGCAACAGCATTGGGACTAAACTCAAAGCGATGGGGGTGAGAACTCATAATAGCAAATAAAAATTAAAAAAGAAAATAAAAACAAATTTAAATTAAAAGGTTATTGAAATTTAAATTTTGAATTTCAAAAATTAAATTTTGAAATTTGAAATTTGAAATTTGAAATTTGAAATTTAAATATTGAATTTTGAAATTTGATTTTTGAAATAAGATAAGATAAGATTTTGAAAAAGATATGGTTTTTGAAAAAGATTTGAACTTTGAAATTTAAAACTAAGATAAGATAAGATAAAAATTTTAAAATAAAAATCTGAAATTTTTTTATGCAAATTTCAAAAATTCAATTAAAATAAAGAAAAAAGATATTTTTGAATTAAATGAGGAAAGAGAAAAACAATAAAATGACACCAAACTTAAAATTTTTAGATCAAAACGAAGAAAACAACTAAGAACAACTTGAAGGTCAAGATGAACACGAAGAACAAATTTTTGAAAATTTTTTTATAACTAAATAAAAACCAATAACCTCTTAATTTATGAAAAAGCAAAAATAAAAACAAAAATAAAAACAAATAAACAAGCAAAAAGCAAATATTTACAATAACCAATAATAAGGCACACGTTTACAATAACCATATCTATTGTCTTGGCATGCATTGTAGGATGGTCGTTATCCATGGTATCTTGGAAGGTGATGTTGCCGAAAGGGTTGATTAGATCCTCGTGGCTCCTTCCATCTCTGATTGTTTTGACCTTGATGCATGTTCCTGTAATAATTTCCATTCCTTGCAACAGCATTGGGACTAAACTCAAAGCGATGGGGGTGAGAACTCATAATAGCAAATAAAAATTAAAAAAGAAAATAAAAACAAATTTAAATTAAAAGGTTATTGAAATTTAAATTTTGAATTTCAAAAATTAAATTTTGAAATTTGAAATTTGAAATTTAAATATTGAATTTTGAAATTTGATTTTTGAAATAAGATAAGATAAGATTTTGAAAAAGATATGGTTTTTGAAAAAGATTTGAACTTTGAAATTTAAAACTAAGATAAGATAAGATAAAAATTTTAAAATAAAAATCTGAAATTTTTTTATGCAAATTTCAAAAATTCAATTAAAATAAAGAAAAAAGATATTTTTGAATTAAATAAGGAAAGAGAAAAACAATAAAATGACACCAAACTTAAAATTTTTAGATCAAAACGAAGAAAACAACTAAGAACAACTTGAAGGTCAAGATGAACACGAAGAACAAATTTTTGAAAATTTTTTTATAACTAAATAAAAACCAATAACCTCTTAATTTATGAAAAAGCAAAAATAAAAACAAAAATAAAAACAAATAAACAAGCAAAAAGCAAATATTTACAATAACCAATAATAAGGCACACGTTTACAATAACCATATCTATTGTCTTGGCATGCATTGTAGGATGGTCGTTATCCATGGTATCTTGGAAGGTGATGTTGCCGAAAGGGTTGATTAGATCCTCGTGGCTCCTTCCATCTCTGATTGTTTTGACCTTGATGCATGTTCCTGTAATAATTTCCATTCCTTGCAACAGCATTGGGACTAAACTCAAAGCGATGGGGGTGAGAACTCATAATAGCAAATAAAAATTAAAAAAGAAAATAAAAACAAATTTAAATTAAAAGGTTATTGAAATTTAAATTTTGAATTTCAAAAATTAAATTTTGAAATTTGAAATTTGAAATTTAAATATTGAATTTTGAAATTTGATTTTTGAAATAAGATAAGATAAGATTTTGAAAAAGATATGGTTTTTGAAAAAGATTTGAACTTTGAAATTTAAAACTAAGATAAGATAAGATAAAAATTTTAAAATAAAAATCTGAAATTTTTTTATGCAAATTTCAAAAATTCAATTAAAATAAAGAAAAAAGATATTTTTGAATTAAATGAGGAAAGAGAAAAACAATAAAATGACACCAAACTTAAAATTTTTAGATCAAAACGAAGAAAACAACTAAGAACAACTTGAAGGTCAAGATGAACACGAAGAACAAATTTTTGAAAATTTTTTTATAACTAAATAAAAACCAATAACCTCTTAATTTATGAAAAAGCAAAAATAAAAACAAAAATAAAAACAAATAAACAAGCAAAAAGCAAATATTTACAATAACCAATAATAAGGCACACGTTTGCAATTCCCCGGCAATGGCGCCATTTTGAAGAAGCGGATGCTTGACGGTTTAGAATTTAGAATAAATTCCCGTTGTAAGTATAGTTTCTAAACCAAGCAATCATCCTTTCTTACAAACGTTTTGGTTGTCACAAGTAACAAACCCCTTTAAAATTGATAACCGAAGTATTTAAACCTCGGGTCGTCTTCTCAAGGAACTGCAGGGAGGTATGTTCTTATTATTGGTTATGAGTTTTGTAAATTGGGGGTTTTGAAAGTAAGGAACAAGTAATTTAAATGACAAGTAAAATAAATAAATAACTGTAAAACAAACTCTTGGCAAAGTATGAAAATTCGAAAGTCCTATCCTAGTTACTCCTACGAGAATGGAAGTTAATTCCACTTAGTTAACCTTTACAAAAGCAAGGGAAAGTCAAGTGAACTAATCAGTTAGATTCCCAAGTCCTAGCCAACTCCTAAGGAAAGACTAGAGTTAGTGGAATTCCAGTCAATTAGTCGACATAACAACCAATCACGATAAGTTGATAACTCAAGAGCTTCCAGTTAATCAATTAAAACCAAGAATATAAAAAGCTAAATAAGAATTATAAATCAGAAATACCTCAATTGCATTAATAAGAGAAAATCATTCTAAACATAAAGAGTTCATAAGCCAATTTGGCAACATAAGTAATTAAAAGAAAGCATTAAAGTATCTGACAATAATAAGAGAAATATGAAGTAAAAGGAATATTGAACTTGATAAAGAGTTGAAATCCTAATTTGAAATAATAAGAAATCCTAATTCCCTTAAGAGGAATCCTAAATCTAAAACCTAAGAGAGAGGAGAGAACCTCTCTCTCTAAAAACTACATCTAAATTGTGAATTATGAGCTAATTGTGAGTTGTATCATGAATAGATGCATTCCCCCACTTTATAGCCTCTAATCTGTGTTTTCCGGGCCAAAAACTGGGTCAAAAACAGCCCAAAAATTGCCCCCAGCGTATTCTGGTACGTACAGGTCGCGGGAAAGTGACGCGGAAGCATCGTCCATGCGTTTGCATGGATTGCGTTTTTGCCAGGTCATGCGTCCGCGTAATCCATGCATTCTCGTCACCTGGATTCGGGGCAACTATGGCAAATTATATATCATTGTGAAGCCCCGGATGTTAGCTTTCTAACGCAATTAGAACAATCCCATTTGGACCTCTGTAGCTCAAGTTATGATCGTTTGAGTGCGAAGAGGTCAGGCTGGACAGCTTAGCAATTTCTTCTACTTCTTGTATTCCTTCCACTTTTGCATGCTTTCTTTCCATCCTCTGAGCCATTCCTGCCCTGTAATCCCTGAAATCACTTAACACACATATCAAGGCATCTAATGGTAATAAGAGAGGATTACTATTAGCAAATATAAGGCCAAAGAAGTATGTTTTCAATCATAGCACAAAATCAGGAAGGAAAACGTAAAACCATGCAATTAGTATGAATAAGTGGGCAAGGACTTGATAAAAACCACTCTATTGAGCACAAGATAAACCATAAAATAGTGGTTTATCAGAGTGCATGGAGGCGTTTAACAAGCTGAAGGTTGCCTTGACCCAAGCTCCTATTGTGAGAGGGCCTGACTGGAGTCGGCCATTTGAGATCATGTGCGACGTATCAAACTATGCGGTAGGAGCGGTGGTGCGCAGAAATTGTGACTACACTTTGATCATGTAAAATTCATCGCTCTTTCTTTCCCTGGTAATGGCGCCAAAAACATGACGCCAATACCATGGTTCACAACTTCGCACAACTAACCAGCAAGTGCACTGGGTCGTCCAAGTAATACCTTACGTGAATAAGGGTCGAATCCCACGGAGATTATTGGTATGAAGCAAGCTATGGTCACCTTGTATATCTCAGTCAGGCGGATATAAAATAGTAATGGAGTTTTTGAAAATAATTAATAAAATAGGGATAGAAATACTTATGTAAATCATTGGTGAGAATTTCAGATAAGCGCATAGAGATGCATTTGTTCCTCTGAACCTCTGCTTTCCTGCTATCTTCATCCAATCAGTCTTACTCCTTTCCATGGCTGGCTTTATGTGATACATCACCATTGTCAATGGCTACTTTCGGTCTTCTCTCGGGAAAATCATCCAAATGCCCTGTCACGGCACGGCTAATCGTCTGGAGGCATCACCCTTGTCAATGGTTTCACCTAATCCTCTTAGTGAAAATGGTCAACGTACCCTGTCACGGCACGGCTATTCATCTGTCGGTTCTCGATCATGCTGGAATAGGATTTACTATCCTTTTGCGTCTGTCACTAACGCCCAGCACTCGCGAGTTTGAAGCTCGTCACAGTCATTCAATCATTGAATCCTACTCGGAATACCACAGACAAGGTTTAGACCTTCCGGATTCTCTTGAATGCCGCCATCATTCTAGCTTATACCACGAAGATTCCGATTAAAAGATCTAAGAGATATTCATTCAATCTAATGTAGAACGGAAGTGGTTGTCAGGCACGCGTTCATAAGGAATGGTGATGATTGTCACGTTCATCACATTCAGGTTGAAGTGCGAATGAATATCTTAGAAGCGAAATAAGAAGAATTGAATAGAAAACAGTAGTACTTTGTATTAATCTTTGAGGAACAGCAGAGCTCCACACCTTAACCTATGAAGTGTAGAAACTCTACCGTTTGAGAATACATAAGTGAAGGGTCCAGGCATGGCCGAGATGGCCAGCCCCTCTGATCTAAGAACCAGACGTCCAAAGATGATCAAAGGATCAAAAGATAATCCAAAGATGTCTAATACAATAGTAAGAGGTCCTATTTATAATAAACTAGCTACTAGGGTTTACAGAAGTAAGTAATTGATGCATAAATCCACTTCCGGGGCCCACTTGGTGTGTGCTTGGGCTGAGCTTTAACTTTCCACGTGCAGAGGCCATTTGTGGAGTTGAACGCCAGGTTTTGATCCATTTCTGGCGTTCAACTCTGGTTTTTGATCCCTTTCTGGCGCTGAACTCCAGAATTGGGCAGAGAGCTGGCGTTGAATGCCAGTTTGCGTCGTCTAAACTTGGGCAAAGTATGAACTATTATATATTGCTGGAAATCCCTGGATGTCTACTTTCCAACGCAATTGGAAGCGCACCATTTCGAGTTCTGTAGCTCCAGAAAATCCATTTTGAGTGCAGGGAGGTTAGAATCCAACAGCATCAGCAGTCCTTCTTCAACCTCTGAATCTGATTTTTGCTCAAGTCCCTCAATTTCAGCCAAAAAATACCTGAAATCACAGAAAAACATACAAACTCATAGTAAAGTCCAGAAATGTAAATTTAACATAAAAACTAATGAAAACATCCCTAAAAGTAACTAGATCCTACTAAAAACATACTAAAAATAATGTCAAAAAGCGTATAAATTATCCGCTCATCACAACACCAAACTTAAATTGTTGCTTGTCCCCAAGCAACTGAAAATCAAATAGGATAAAAAGAAGAGAATATACTATAAATTTCAAACTATCAATGAAACATAGCTTCAATCATATGAGCGGGACTTGTAGCTTTTTGCCTCTTGAATAGTTTTGGCATCTCACTTTATCCATTGAGGTTCAGAATGATTGGCATCTATAGGAACTCAGAGTTCAGATAGTGTTATTGATTCTCCTAGTTCACTATGATGATTCTTGAACACAGCTTCTTTATGAGTCTTGGCCGTGGCCCTAAGCACTTTGTTTTCCAGTATTACCACTGGATACATAAATGCCACAGACACATAATTGGGTGAATCTTTTCAGATTGTGACTCAGCTTTGCTAAAGTCCCCAATTAGAGGTGTCCAGGGTTCTTAAGCACACTCTTCTTTGCTTTGGACCTTGACTTTAACCGCTCAGTCTCAATTTTTCACTTGACACCTTCACGCCACAAGCACATGGTTAGGACAGCTTGGTTTAGCCGCTTAGGCCAGGATTTTATTCCTTTAGGCCCTCCTATCCACTGATGCTCAAAGCCTTGGGATCCTTTTTATTTGCCCTTGCCTTTTGGTTTTAAGGGTTATTGGCTTTTTGCTCTTGCCTCTTGGTTTTAAGAGCTTTTGGCTTTTTCTGCTTGCTTTTTCTTTTTCTTTCTATTTTTTTTTTGCCTTTTTTTTTCTGCAAGCTTTGTTCTTTGCTGCTTTTTCTTGCTTCAAGAATCATTTTTATGATTTTTCAGATTATCAAATAACATGTCTCCTAGTCATCATTCTTTCAAGAGCCAACATATTTAACATTCTTAAACAACAACTTCAAAAGACATATGCACTGTTTAAGCATACATTCAGAAAACAAGAAGCATTGTCACCACATCAATATAATTAAGCTAAGTTCAAGGATAAATTCGAAACTCATGTACTTCTTGTTCTTTTGAATTAAAACATTTTTCATTTAAGAGAGGTGATGGATTCATAGGACATTCATAACTTTAAGACATAGTTACTAACTACTAATGATCATGTAATGAAGACACAAACATAGATAAGCACATAACATAGAAAACGAAAAACAGAAGAAATAAGAGCAAGGAATGAATCCACCTTAGTGATGGTGGCGTTTCCTTCTTGAGGAACCAATGATGTCCTTGAGCTCTTCTATGTCTCTTCCTTGTCTTTGTTGCTCCTCCCTCATTGCTTTTTGATCTTCTCTTATTTCATGAAGGATGATGGAGTGCTCTTGATGTTCCACCCTTAATTGTCCCATGTTGGAACTTAATTCTCCTAGGGAGGTGTTAATTTGCTCCTAATATTTATGTGGAGGGAAGTGCATCCCCTGAGGTATCTCAGGGATCTCTTGATTTGCAGCCACATGTTCTACCACTGAGCTATAAACCCTTGAGATGAATCTTTCCATCTCCCATGACTCGGAGGTGGAAGCCTTTGTCTTCCCTTCCCCTCTTTTAGAGGTTTAGGTGCCATCAATGGTAATGGAAAAACAAAAAACTTATGCTTTTACCACACCAAACTTAGAATGTTGCTCGCCCTCGAGTAAAAGAAGAAAGAATAGAAGAAGAAGAAGATATGGAGGAGATGGAGGGATGTGTGTATAGATGTGAGTGGTGAATGGAGAACAAAAGGGATGATCATGAATGGAGAGAGAGAGGGTGAGGTGGGTGGGGATCCTGTGGTATCCACAGATCCTGAGGTGTCAAGGATTTGCATCCCTGCACCAATTAGGCATGTAAAATGCCTTTGCACATAACTCTGGGCGTTCAGCGCCAGGTTGGTACCCATTTTGGGCATTCAACGCCCATTTGTTGCCATTTCTGGTGTTGAACGCCAGAACCATGCTTGTTCTGGGCGTTCAGCGCCAGGATGCTGCCCATTTTGGGCGTTCAGCGCCAGAACCATGCTCTGTTCTGGCGTTGAACGCCAGGCAGGTGCTTCCTCCAGGGTGTGATTTTTCTTCTGCTGTTTTTATTCCGTTTCCAATTTTTATATTTATTTGTGACTCCACATGATCATGAACCTAAGAAAACATGAAAAACAAAAATATAGTTAGATAAATAAACATTGGGTTGCCTCCCAACAAGCGCTTCTTTAATGTCAATAGTTTGACAGTGGGCTCTCATGGAGCCTCACAGATGTTCAGAGCATGGTTGAGACTCTCCAACACCAAACTTAGAGTTTGGATATGGGAGTTCAACACCAAACTTAGAGTTTGGTTGTGCCTCCCAACACCAAACTTAGAGTCTGACTGTGGGGGCTTTGGTTGACTCTGCTTTGAGAGAAGCTTTTTCTGCTTCCTCTTCATGGATGCAGAGAGGGATCCTTGAGTTGTAAACACAAGGTTGTCCTTATTTAATTGAAGGATCAATTCTCCTCTGTCCACATCAATCACAGCTCTTGCTGTGGCTAGGAAAGGTCTTCCTAGGATGATGGATTCATCCTCTTCCTTTCCAGTATCCAGGACTATGAAATCAGCAGGGGTGTAAAGGCCTTCAACCTTTACTAACACGTCCTCTACTTGTCCATAAGCCTGTTTTCTTGAATTGTCTGCTATCTCTAATGAGATTTTAGCAGCTTGCACCCCATAGATTCCCAATTTCTCTATTACAGAGAGGGGCATGAGGTTTATTCCTGAACCAAGGTCACACAGAGCCTTAAAGATCATGGTGCCTATGGTACAAGGTATTATGAACTTTCCAGGATCCTGTCTCTTCTGAGGCAATGTTAGTTGATCCAGATCACTTAGTTCATTGGTGAACAAGGGAGGTTCATCTTCCCAAGTTTCAATACCAAATAATTTGGCATTCAGCTTCATGATTGCACCAACAAACTTGGCAGTTTGCTCTTCAGTAACATCCTCATTCTCTTCAGAAGAGGAATACTCATCAGAGCTCATGAATGGCATAAGGAGGTTCAATGGAATCTCTATGGTCTCTGGATGAGCCTCAGAGTCCTTTAGTTCCTCAGAAGGAAGCTCCTTATTGATCACTGGACATCCCAGGAGGTCTTCCTCCTTGGGATTCACGTCCTCTCCTTCCCTTACAGGTTCGGCCATGGTGCTTATGTCAATGGCCTTGCACTCTCCTTTTGGATTATCTTCTGTATTGCTTGGGAGAGTACTAGGAGGGATTTCAGTGATCCTTTTACTCAGCTGGCCCACTTGTGCTTCCAAATTTCTAATGGAAGACAGTTTCATTCATGAAACTCACAGTGGCCTTAGATAGATCAGAGACTAAATTTGCTAAGCTAGATGGATTCTGCTCAGAATTCTCTGTCTGTTGCTGAGTGGATGATGGAAAAGGCTTGCTGTTGCTAAACCTGTTTCTTCCACCATTATTAAAGCCTTGTTGAGGCTTTTGATCCTTCCATGAGAGATTTTGGTGATTTCTCCATGATGGATTATATGTGTCTCCATA
The DNA here is from genome assembly GCF_003086295.3 of Arachis hypogaea. NCBI lineage: Eukaryota > Viridiplantae > Streptophyta > Magnoliopsida > Fabales > Fabaceae > Arachis > Arachis hypogaea. The sequence continues at coordinate 54,932,656 of NC_092049.1, forward strand.
AGGTTCACCCATGTAATTTACCTCTGCTATTGCAGGGTTCTCAGGATCATAAGCTTCTTCTTCAGAAGATGCCTCTTGAGTACTATTGGATGCAGCTTGCATTCCATTCAGACTCTGGGAAATCGTATTGACTTGCTGAGTCAATATTTTATCCTGAGCCAATATGGCATTCAGAGTATCAATTTCAAGAACTCCCTTCTTCATAGGCGTCCATTACTCACAGGATTCCTCTCAGAAGTGTACATGCACTGGTTATTAGCAACCATGTCAATGAATTCTTGAGCTTCTGCAGTGTTTTCTTTAGGTGAATGGATCCACCTACAGAAGTATCCAATGACATCTTTGATGGCTCAGATAAACCATCATAGAATATATCCAGGATGGTCCATTCTGAAAGCATGTCAGAAGGACACTTTTTGGTCAGCTGCTTGTATCTTTCCCAAGCTTCATAGAGGGATTCACCTTCTTTCTGTCTGAAGGTTTTGAACATCAGCTCTAAGCTTGCTCAGCTTTTGAGGAGGAAAGAACTTGGCTAAGAAAGTCGTGACCAGCTTATCCCAAGAGTTCAGGCTATCCTTGGGTTGAGAGTCCAACCACACTCTAGCTCTGTCTCTTACAGCAAAAGGGAAAAGCATGAGCCTGTAGACTTCAGGATCTACTCCATTAGTCTTAATAGTATCACAAATCTGCAAGAATTCAGTTAAGAACTGAAAAGGATCTTCAGATGGAAGTCCATGAAACTTGTAGTTCTGCTGCATCAGAGAAACTAATTGAGGTTTCAGCTCAAAGTTGTTTGCTCCAATGGCAGGAATGGAGATGCTTCTTCCATGTAAATTGGAATTAGGTGCAGTAAAGTCACCAAGCATTCTCCTTACATTATTATTATTTTCAGCTGCCATCTTCTTTTCCTGTTTGATATTTCTGCAGGTGCTTGCTGGTTTGTTGTAATTCAGCTTCTCTTAGTTTCCTCTTCAGAGTCCTTTCAGGTTCTGGATCTGCTTCAACAAGAATGTTCTTGTCCTTGCTCCTGCTCATATGACAAAGAAGAGGGCACAGAAAAATAATAATAATAGGGATCTCTTTTTTTTTTTTGAGTGAGGAGAGATGTTAGTAGATGAATAAACAAATAGAAGGAGATGAGAGAGAAGGATTTTCGAAAATAATTTTTGAAAAAGAGTTAGTGGTTTTCGAAAATAGTTTTGAAAAGGTTAGTAGTTTTTTGAAAATTCAAATAAAAAATAATTAGTTAATTAAAAAGAAATTTTGAATAAGGGGAAGATATTTTCGAAAATTAGAGAGAGAGAGTTAGTTAGGTAGTTTTGAAAAAGATAAGAAACAAACAAAAAGTTAGTTAGTTAGTTGAAACAAATTTGAAAAGATAAGAAGTTAGGAGTTAGAAAAGATATTTTTGAAATCAAATTTTGAAAAAGATAGATAAGAAGATATTTTTGAAAAGATATGATTAAATTAGTTTTTGAAAAAGATTTGAATTTTTAAAATCACAATTAATGATTTGATTCACAAGAAATCACAAGATATGATTCTAGAACTTAAAGTTTGATCTTTCTTAACAAGTAAGTAACAAACTTGAAATTTTGAATCAAAACATTAATTGATTATGTTATTTCGAAAATTTGATATAAAAATAAGAAAAAAAAAATGAAAATATTTTTGGAATTTCGAAATAACTAAGAAATTCGAAAAGATTGATGAAAAAGATTTGAAAAAGATGAGATTTTAAATTGAAATTATTGACTCATAACAACTAGATTTTAAATTTTTGAAAAAGTCAATCTAATTTTCGAATTTATGAGAGAGAAAAGGGAAAGATATTTTATTTTTTTGATTTTTGAAATTTTTTTTATGAGAGAGAAAAACAAGAAAATTGATGCAATGCATGAAAGTTGTGATCAAAACAATGAATGCATGCAAGAATGCTATGAATGTCAAAGATGAACCACCAAGAACATTATGAAGATCAAAATGAACACCAAGAACAATATTTTTGAAAAATTTTTAATGCAAAAGAAAACATGCAAGACACCAAACTTAGAAATTCTTAATGCTTAGGCACTAAGAATTCAAGAATGCATATGAAAAAACAAGGAAAGACCAAAACATGCACCATGCCAAAGATCAAACAAGAAGACTTACCAAGAACAACTTGAAGATCATGAAAGAACACTATGAATGCATGAGAATTTTCGAAAAATGCAAGATGCACATGCAATTGACACAAACTTATAACATGACTCAAGACTCAAACAAGAAACACAAAAAATATTTTTGATTTTTATGATTTTATGATTTTTTTTTTGTATTCTTTTAATTTTTTCGAAAATCATTTAAAAAAAAAAAGAAAAATAAGGATTCAAAATTTTTAATATGAATTCCAGGAATCTTATACTCTAAAGCTCCAATCAAAGGGTCAGGCATGGCTTAATAGCCAGCCAAGCTTTTAGTATGTAACTCAGACATGACATGCCTGACATACCTATCCAGAAGGATTGGCATGACTCCACTGAGGTGATTAGTTGAAGGCCAATCCCAAAGCAGTTTGGGTATGGCTTTACAGCCAGATAGGCTTCAACATGCTTCATGAAACACTAGAATTCATTCTTAAAAATTTTTAAGCCATAGAATAATTTATTTTTGAAAACATTATTTTTATTATTATATATTTTTTTTTTCGAAATCAAAAGAAAAATTTTTGAAAACAAAACAAAAAGAAAATTACCTAATCTGAGCAACAAGATGAACCGTTAGTTGTCCAAACTCGAATAATCCCCAGCAACGGCGCCAAAAACTTGGTGCGCAGAAATTGTGACTACACTTTGATCATGTAAAATTCATCGCTCTTTCTTCCCTGGTAATGGTGCCAAAAACATGACGCCAATACCATGGTTCACAACTTCGCACAACTAACCAGCAAGTGCACTGGGTCATCCAAGTAATACCTTACGTGAGTAAGGGTCGAATCCCACGGAGATTGTTGGTATGAAGCAAGCTATGGTCACCTTGTAATCTCAGTCAGGCGGATATAAAATAGTAATGGAGTTTTCGAAAATAATTAATAAATAGGGATAGAAATACTTATGTAAATCATAGGTGAGAATTTCAGATAAGCGAATAGAGATGCTTTCGTTCCTCTGAACCTCTGCTTTCCTGCTATCTTCATCCAATCAGTCTTACTCCTTTCCATGGCTGGCTTTATGTGATACATCACCATTGTCAATGGCTACTTTCGGTCTTCTCTCGGGAAAATGATCCAATGCCCTGTCACGGCACGGCTAATCGTCTGGAGGCATCACCCTTGTCAATGGTTTCACCTTATCCTCTCAGTGAAAATGGTCAACGCACCCTGTCACGGCACGGCTATTCATCTGTCGGTTCTCGATCATGCTGGAATTGGATTTACTATCCTTTTGCGTCTGTCACTAACGCCCAGCACTCGCGAGTTTGAAGCTCGTCAC